>NC_135168.1:13794630-13914630 GCF_041146795.1 Maylandia zebra | reverse complement strand
GATGCAGGCACACCATTCAGTGCTGACGAGTATGTTGATGTCATTTTGAGGATACAGGAGGAATTTGATCACAGATTTGCTGACTTCAAGACACACAGAGCCACCTTTCAAATGTTTGCGGACCCCTTCTCCTTTGATGTGCAAGATGCCCCTTCTGTGCTTCAAATGGAGCTCATTGAGCTGCAGTGCAACTCTGAACTCAAAGCAAAGTTCAGGGAGGTGAGTGGAAAAGCAGACAAGCTTGGACAATTTTTGAGAGACTTGAGCCCTAGTTTCCCTCGGCTTTCCCGAATGTTCAAGTGGACCATGTGCCTTTTTGGTAGCACATACTTGTGCCAAAAGCTCTTCTCCACTTTGAACTTCAATAAGTCCAAGTACAGGTCCAGACTTACGGATGATCATCTTCAAGACATACTGAGGGTCGCAACTGCTTCCTCCCTCAGGCCAAATCTGGCTCGGCTATGCGAGAGGAAACACTGCCAGGTCTCTAGCAGCAAGGAGTAGGCAAGAGAAGCCATGTTCAGAAGAACAGTTCATTTTCTACAGTGTTCCATTCATGTTCAGAAGAAGGTTATAGAACTGTTAATACAGACATTTCAATCTAAACAATGCAGATATAGAAGACTGAAAGATACACACAAGTTCACTGACTAAAAATATCTTATTATTATTTTATTTATGTATTACAGATTGATTTATTTTCTTATTAATTCTTAATTTGTTTATTCATTTTTCATATTTTGTGTTAAAAAATAAAAATAAAGAGATTTGAGAAGATTGGAATTTTTTAACCATGCCTTTCTTGTGGAAAACCTAATGCGGCCCAGCCTCACCCAGACTCTGCCTGCAGCGGCCCCCAGCTAAATTGAGTTTGAGACCCCTGTCCTACACCATAAATCAGTAAGAGAGGGTACGACCTCTCTCATGGCCCCAAGTGGTGTGTGCATGCCAGAGCACTCTGGAAGGCACACAGAGTCTTTACAGACTACTGAGGATCAAACCTCTATCATCATGCAATCGATTATACAACTCTAAGCATATATGAGTAAATATTTCTAAGCATCAATCAACAATATAAACCTTACAGCTGGTTTTAATAACAGAATTCATTTGTTTCTCAAATGAGAAAGAGCTATCGAGAAACACTCCTAAATCTTTAGTTCTTAACTTTTCCAGTGGGCCAAGGTCAACATTATTAGATAATGCTAATTCTTTTCCCTTACATTATAACAATGTGAGGAGTTAATGCTAAGTATACTGCCATTAGCGGCTAATTCTAATTAGGGGTGAATAATTATTAGTAGCTAATGCTAATATCGTTTTCTCTTCCCTTTTAACAATGTGAACAACTAGTGCTAGGTAGGCTGATGCTAGCAGCTAATGCTAATTTGACGTGAATTAGCATTATATTAGTGAGGAGTTAATGCTAAGTAGGCTGCCATTAGTGGCTAATGCTAATTTTAGATGAAAAAGCATTAGCAGCTAATGCTCATATTGTTTTCCTTTGCTTTGTAAGAATGACAGCAGCTAATGATACGAAGTCTACCATTATTAACAATTGTTAATTTGATGTAAATTAGCATTATCTGATAATGGTAACCCTTTTCCCCTGCATTATAACTATGTCAGGAGTTAATGCTAACTAGGCTTCCATTAGGGGCTAACTCTAATTAGGTGAATAATTATTAGCAGCTAATGCTAATATTGTTTTCCCTTCCGTTTTAACAATGTGAGCGGCTAATTCTAAGTACGCTCTTGTAAATAGCTAATTCTAATTTAGTGTGAATTAGCATTATTCAATAATGCTAACACTGTTTTCTCTTACTTATTAAAAATGATAGTAGCTAATACTAATACTCTTTTCTGTTGGGTAACAACGATGTGAGGAGTTAATGCTAAGTAGGCTGCTTTTAGAGGCTTATTCTAATTAGGGCTGAATAATTATTAGTAGCTAATGCTAATACCGTTTTCTCTTTCCTTATAACAATATGAGCAGCTAATGCTAATTTGATGTGAATTAGCATTATATTAGTGAGGAGTTAATGCTAAGTAGGCTACCATTAGCAGCTAAAGCTAATTTGAGGTGAATAAGCATTAGTAGCTAACGCTAATACCCTTTTCCCTTGTGTTATAATGATGTGAGACGTTAATGCTAAATAGGCTTCCATGAGTGACTCCTTTCCCTTGCATTATAAAGATGTGAAGAGTTTATGCTAAGTAAGCTGCCATTAGCAGCTAATGCTAATACTGTTTTCCCTTTCTTTATACAACTTGAGCAGCTATTGCTAAGTAGGCCACTTTTCTCTGCTAAGGATTTGTATGACCATGATGGAAACTCTGATAAGCTAATGCTACTAAGCTAATGCTGTTTATGGGCCCTGTTAGAATCAATATTTCATTCTCATTCTGTTGTTTGAGAACAATAACAGAAAAATGTGCACTTGAGAACAAATTTATTGTGACTTCAGCTGTGAATGTACAGTTTGTCATTATTTAAGCTTCCATTTCCAAATGTTAGCTGACACTTTATTAGGTACACTGGTATCTATATCAGGTACACCTGTGACCTAAATGTTCCTGCAAACAGACTCCTTGGAGACCCCTACATAAATATCCATGAACTATCCAGCTAGACTAGTGTGTCTGTCCCTGAAAATATTCCTGCATGTGTGATTGTTCATGTCTCATCTGCAGGAAACAAACAGGAAGTGAGTGAAAGACACGGGAAATGTTTCCAGCTCTTCCTCCTCTATCAGATTTTCTCTCCATACCTGAGAGTGTCCAGTCTCCAGCCTGGATCCTTCAGTCCAGCCGACAGCAGCTTAATTCCTGAGTCACCTGGATGATTGTAGCTCAGGTCCAGCTCTCTCAGATGGGAGGGGTTGGAGGTCAGAGCTGAGGCCAGAGAAGTACAGCCTTCCTCTGTGATCAGACAGCCTGACAGACTGCAGACACACAAAAAACAATCTATCTGTCAACAACCGTTTTCTCTTTGTCACAATAACATCTATCCATTTACATCCATCCATTGTAACTTTATTTATAAGTGACAATACCCAACAGACAACAACAGTCATCTGAAGCTGTTTAACAGTGTAAGGTAACCGCCACCAGTGTGAGCAGCACTTGGTGATGGTGGGAAGAAGATCTCCCTTTGACACAAAGATCCTCCCAGTGAAAACAGGCTCCAGGAGGAGCATCTACCATGACTGGTTGCAGGGTGAGGGGAAAGAGAAGAGATGAGCTCAGAGAGACAAGAACAAAACAGAGAGACAAAAGTTAAGGACATGCAGTAGTGACATATAAAAGCATCAGGAGTGAAAAGAGGGGAGAAGAAAGCAGAGCATCATGGGAAGTCCATCAACAGCCTGAGCCTATAGCAGCATAACTAAGGGATGGTTCAGGGTCACCTGATCCAGCTCGAACTATAAGTTTTATCAAAAAGGAAAGTTTGAAGCTGATCTTCAAAGTAGAGAGGGCGTCTGTCTCCTGAACTCAAACTGGGAGCTGCTGCCACACCCAGTCCAACATAGCCAGGCTTTCTTTGCTGCTTTGACAAAACCTCAAATCCCAGTCAGAGATGATGAGCATCATCACAGTGATGATCATTTCTCTGTAACCCAGGCTTTCTGCTTCAGGATCTGTGCACGCTCACAGAACAAGGAGACCTTTAAACATCATTTCACTAAATGGATGGACTGAGCTCAGCCTACAGATGAACTGGTGCCAGAGATCATAAAGAACATCAAACAGTCAAATTCAACACTTTTAATGGAAATATGAGATTAATGCTGCAGACAATCATGAAGCTGCTGAATTCATGAACATCAAGAATGCAGCGAGTGGTAAAATAAAGATTTGACCTCAGTGTGCTCAGTGTTCCTGTCTATTCCTAACATATTCCTAACATGATAGCTGCACTTTAGAGCTCTAAAACTGGAACTGACACATGTTTAAACTCTACATGTTACTCAGTACATTCAGTTCTGACACTCGCCCACAGTCCAACAAAGGAAACATGGAGATCACATCAGTTTGTCACCAAAGTCTAATTATTAGGGCAACTTAACCTGTTATTATCTCGTTAACTCATTAACTGATTAACGTCAGCAATTATTTTAATCACAGTTTTTAAAATCATGATTATTGTGAAAGTGCTCACTGGCTCTGAATATAAAAGCCATGGGTCACAGGAGGGATGTTGATCAGTGCTGGCTTGAAATGGGCGTCATTATGCGTCTCAGCCAATGGGAGCATTGAGGGTGGGCCTAATACTACTGCAGCGCTCACATGACCCAGGACAGAAAGAGAGGGGCGGGGACAGAAACATGGAGACAGGTACAGATCTTTGACATGTTCATTTTAAACTGTTCCAGGAGGCAGTGTTGATACAACTAAAGTTATCTGTTGTTGAAGAAGTCGGTCTGAGGAACGTTCTTAGGATCAACAAATGACGGCATGTATGAGCCTCAAGACGCAGCATCACAAGAAGAACACATGAGCTGTAGAAAAAGGAGAGACTACGAAAGCCACGGCGTTACAACATGAACCAGCTGTTGGTCTCTCTGGAGACTACTGGGCGTGGCTGTGTAACCATGGTTACCTGGGAATTACAGAAACGTGCAGAACATGTGATTCATGTTGCACAGCAGTGGGACATTTGAAATAAAGTCAGCACACTCAGTACAGATAGTGCATCAAATATGATGCTGCTGCCAGACGTCTGCCTTTGAACACGTCCCTGCATCGCGCACAACACCAAGGTTGCCATGGCAATCACAGCTAACAGGGACAAAGCGCACAGCTGGAAGCCTGCAGGTATATTTAACATGATGTATTTCTCAGTGTCCTGTCTGTGTGTGAGAGACAAACAGCCTCTGTATGTGTGTGTAAATACAGCATGAATATGTAGAGGACATGTTTGTGGATATAAGTAAATGAAAGCTCTGCGTCATTTGAATCTTCTTGTTTCTGTTGCAGGTCTGTGACTGAACTTCTGGGAGGAGAAACGTTGGTTTCATGCTCTGTGATTCTGTGTTTTGTCATCTCTCTCAGGTGATGGAGAGCTCAGATGATGACCCCGCCTACGTGGTCAAATTCAAGTCTACATTCAGAACAGACCTGGAGACACGCAAGCAAAATGCCAACATTGTATATGTGAAAACTGCTGCTGGAGCCAGATTCAAGGAGCTCAAGTGTTTACCCAGATCTTACTGAACTTACTGCAGGAACAGAGGGTTGTTGGAGGGAAACCTGTGGAAGCAACAACATCCGAGCCACCAGAGAAGAAGTTGGCCCTGTTGGTGCTTCATCAGAGTGTGAACAGGAGGAAGACTCAGCTGAGAACAGTGTGGTGGATACAGAGCAGAGCCCACCATCAGTACAGAGGCCTGTCCATTAGAGTGCTGCTCCAACATGCAGCACATGTACTTGGCCACAGCTGCAACATCTGTACCTGTGAAAGCTTCTTCTCTGTTGCTGCTCATATTGTGCAGAAGAAGAGAGTTTCTTTATCATCAGAAAATGTCAATGAGCTTGTGAGTCTTAGCAGCTGGCTCGGTGCAGAGGAGGAAGAACATGTCAGTCAGAGGAAGATAAATGCAGTTCATGTTGTCAACTCAACCTGGACTGTTGAAAGAGTTTTTCTTTGTCTGGTTTCTGACTGAGATTCTCCAAAGGAAATCCAGCACAAACACACACTTCACACACTCAAAGTCCTGCACAGTAAATGAGCTGATGAGCGTTTGTGCTGCTGCCTGATAACAGAACAATAGTTCTGCTGCTTCCTGTTCTGCAAACACACATTTATAAATGTTCACTTGCTGTTGATCAAAGGTATGTTGGTGGCTCTGGACGCTGAGGGAACTTTGTAAAAAACTAGATCAAATGTTAACGTCCTGGCAGAGGCAAAGAACTTTGATTTGATATTTGATTAGATTCATGTTTCAGCTCAGACTGACAGAAATATTTGAACTGCTGCTGTGTTAAAGGGAACACTGCTGTTAGAAAGCACCTGATCTGTTTCTGCACACTGAATGTTGCACTTCTCATACTGCAGTACTATTAAAATAAGTACACAATGCACTACTTTTGAACTCATGATTGAATGTTGCTGTAACAAAGCCATTAATGTGATTCAAAGTGTTCATGGTTTCCCAGCACAACAAATGATTGCACAAGTGTGACTGATCCACTTTCTAATGTGTGTGTAGCCCACACTGTGTGTCACTGTGTCACAGGTGAGTCTGTGTGTCCAGGTTCTATGAGGACAACAGGATATAGTGACTGAGTCCAGCAGCTTAAAGTCTGACTCCATCCTCCATTTAAATAACTCACAGCAACAACTGAATAGCTTTGCCTTTGTGTAGCTGACACTTCATTTTAATGTCCTTCTATTCTGGTTCATCTGGTCTCAGTTTCTATAAGCACACAGGTTTCATCAGGACTCTGTGACCTCAGTAATCTTTGCTGGGCCTTAATGCTCTGAACAAAGCTGCACATCACAAGACTAAATAGAAATGAATCAGTCTTTCATTCTCACTGCTGTTTGACTTCAGCTCTCAATGTCCCACCATAACCCATGGAAAGAATTACTGTCCATCCAGGCTGCTGAACATGAAGCTGAAGAAGGTGGAGTATTGTGAGGGCTGATGGAGATGATGATGAGGAATCCAGGAGCAGTGGGTGGATGGCAGCATCAGCATGAAGGATCAGTGTGAGAACACATCATCATCCACAAAGGAAACCAGTCTGAGTGTCTGACGCTCTTGTTAGAAAGACGCAGTCCCAGCAGTTAGCTTGTCTGCTAGTTAGCTGAGAGCTAGCTCACTTGTACATTGAATACCAAACTGTGTAAACCAGGGGTGTCAAACATATGGCCCGTGGGCCAAATCCAGCCCATGAGATAATTTCATATGTCAAATATTGATGAATTTTCAGGCTTGCTGATAATCAATGTGAGCACGGCTGAGGTTTTATTCTGATGAGCAAACCATGTGGCCAATCACTTTCAGAGACAGACTGGGATCATACCATTATGTGAAAGAGGACATGTCCCATAGACAGCAAGGGTAGTGGTAGAGACCAGTACACAGAGAAATGGGAGCTGTACTGAAATGCAAGCGTGTCAGGAAAGAGTGAAAAGGCAAAATGAGCAGCATCTGGCTGCATTTCAGTGATATTGGAGACCACAAAGCTGAGTGCAACATTTATACAGGAGATATACAGAAGACGCTGAGAGTAGAACTGATAAAATTAGGAGCTGGCTAAAGTGAGACCCATTTTTATTTCCACCCATTTTCCACTGTGGAGGACAAAAGGTTTCAAACTGGTCCAGGTCTTAAACCTCACGTGTTCTTCCTAATAGCAGTAAATGGATAAAAATAAGGCTTTTATGAAAACACTGAATAAAACTTGCTGCCTTTAAAAAGACTAAATGTACAGTTCAGTATTGAATACTACATAAAATAAACTATATATAAAGTGTGTCTGAATGGCAGAGATGCAGAAATATGTGCATGTAGCACAGAGCCACGGCTCAGTGTCTGAATGAGTCTCACAGACCTGAATGTGCTGTTGAAGCCATTTATAATTATAACGTAATTCTTTACTCGTTTGATCTGCTCCTTACCACAAGCCACCAGACGTGGAAGGTTTTGGACTTTTAACTATATTTTCTGAAGTTTTACAACTTTTCTTACTGTTAAAAACCTCGTTATGGCCATTCATGCTGTACAAAGTAATTAGACATGTGTGGTATCTACAGAAACGTCAGAATCTCAGCTAAAAGTTCACAAAACCATCTCAACAACCACCAAACAGCTAAAACAGCAGGTGAACAGATTACACAAAAAAGATGTAAACACAAATCCCCCTGATCATCTGTTTTTTAAACATGAAGCGTCGTTTTGGACGTTCATTTACTGCTGGTTCAGTGAATTTTGGTTGGACAGTGATGAAACCTGCAGCCTCAGAATCTGTGAGAAGTCTGCTTTCAGCTCGCAACTGCATTGTTGTGTTGTGTGGATCCACCTCTGCAAACTCATCACTGTTTCACCATCATGTTTCTACTGAGACAATAACAAAGGAAGCAGTTCCCAGGAACTACTTCCTGTCTTGTTAACATAAGAGTATGTTGCCCTTCAAAGCACCTCCACTTCTCCTCTTATTAGAGGACTGCCTTATTATTAATCTGCTAATTCTGTCAGTTGATGAAAGAAAAATGCTTGATCTCACCTGAGAGTTTCCAGTGTACAGTGTGGACTCTTCAGTCCTTCAGACAGAAGCTTCACGCCTGAATCCTTCAGGTTAATGTTACTCAGGTCCAGCTGTCTCAGATTAGAGGTCTGAGAGCTGAGACCTGAGGCCAGAGCTTCACAGCTTCTCTCTGACAGGTCACAGTGACTCAGTCTGAAAAATAATAGATAAACAATTACAAAAATAAAACACTTATGTTGAAGCGTAATGAGATACTATTATTTTTAGCAATATTTCATCTTGTTTTGTCAGGAAACTGAGCACTGATGCAGAACAACATGTGGAGAGAATCAGAGGAGAAGAAGTGAAGAGAGAACAGCAGTAAAACAACACTGAATTGTTCAGTGTGCTTTTGATATCAACAGAATGTGTCAAATTTCTTTATTTTGTATTTGTTTTAGTAGAATTGATGATTATCACTTAGATAACAACCACAGGCCAGGTCTAAATTGCACTTTGGTGACAGTTACACCCAGAAATATTTCAGAAACGTGGACAATTTGTGCTCCATTGTATTCAGTATTGAACAAACTGAGTACCGATGACCACTTAATATTTTTGATATTTTATTTGAGTTGTTCCACCTGATCTGTGTTAACTAGAATAAACATTTAAAAACTAAAGCTATGATCACATATGTACTCACAGAGCTTTGTTGGAGGCTTTGACCACTGGCAGCAGCCTCAGAAGAGCCTCCTCTGAAGCAGAGTATTTCTTCAGGTCAAACACATCCAGATCGTCTTCTGATGACAGTAAGATGAAGACCAGAGCTGACCACTGAGCAGGAGACAGTTCACCTGTGGAGAGACTTCCTGATCTCAGGGACTGTTGGATCTCCTCCACTAGAGAACGATCATTCAGTTCATTCAGACAGTGGATCAGATTGATGCTTTTCTCTGCAGACAGATTCTTACTGAGCTTCTTCTTGATGTACTGGACTGTTTCCTGATTGGTCTGTGAGCTACTTCCTGTCTGTTTCAGCAGACCTCGTAGGAGACTCTGATTGGTCTGCAGTGAAAGACCCAGGAGGAAGCGGAGGAACAAGTCCAGGTGTCCATTTGGACTCTGTAGGGCCTTGTTCACAGCACTCTGGTGGAGAGATTGAAGTTTTCGTTTGTTAAATAGTTTAGACCACGTAGAGATTGTTTGTTGTTGTTCCAGGAGATTGAGTCCAGAGTTGATGAAGGTCCGATGGACATGAAGAGCAGCCAGAAACTCCTGAACACTCAGATGGATGAAGCAGAACACCTTGTACTGGTACAGTCCTCTCTCCTCTTTAAAGATCTGTGTGAACACTCCTGAGTACACTGAGGCTGCTCTGATATCGATGCCACACTCTGTCAGGTCTGATTCATAGAAGACCAGGTTTCCTTTCTGCAGCTGATCAAAAGCCAGTTTTCCCAGAGATTTAATCATCTTCCTGCTCTTTTTATTCCAGTGTGGATCTGTCTCAGCTCCTCCATCATACTTGACCTTCTTCACTTTGGCCTGAACCACCAGGAAGTGGATGTACATCTCAGTCAGGGTGTTGGGTAGCTGTCCTCCCTCTCTGGTTTCCAGCACATCCTCCAGAACTGTAGCAGTGATCCAGCAGAAGACTGGGATGTGACACATGATGTGGAGGCTTCGTGATGTCTTGATGTGGGAGATGACCCTGCTGGCCTGCTCCTCATCTCTGAATCTCTTCCTGAAGTACTCCTCCTTCTGTGGGTCAGTGAAGCCTCTGACCTCTGTCACCATGCCAACACAGTCAGGAGGGATCTGATTGGCTGCTGCAGGTCGTGTGGTTATCCAGAGGCGAGCAGAGGGAAGCAGTTTCCCCCTGATGAGGTTTATCAGCAGCACATCCACTGAGGTGGACTTTCTAGGGTCAGTTAGGATTGTAGTTTTGTGGAAGTCCAGAGGAAGTCGACACTCATCCAGACCATCAAAGATGAACACAACCTGGAAGTCTTCAAAGCTGCAGATTCCTGCTTCTTTGGTTTCAGTAAAGAAGCGATGAACAAGTCCCACCAAGCTGAACTTTTCCTCTTTCAGCACATTCAGCTCTCTGAAAGTGAATGGAAATATGAACTGGATGTCCTGGTTGGCTTTGTCTTCAGCCCAGTCCAGGCTGTATTTCTGTGTTAAGACTGTTTTCCCAATGCCAGCCACTCCCTTTGTCAGCACTGTTCTGATTGGTTCATCTCTTCCAGGTGAGGCTTTAAAGATGTCTTCTTGTCTGATGGTTGTTTCTGGTCTGTCTGGTTTCCTGGATGCTGTTTCAATCTGTCTGACCTCATGTTCATCATTGACCTCTGCAGTCCCTCCCTCTGTGATGTAGAGCTCTGTGTAGATCCGATTCAGGAGGGTTGGGCTTCCTGCTTTAGCGATGCCCTCAAACACACACTGGAACTTCTTCTTCAGCTTAGACTTAAGTTTACGATGACACTTATGAAGAACATCTGAATTAAAAAAGCAGATATTTGTTAAGGTTTTTTGAAAAATGGTCCATTGACTTCCAGCAGGTATTTTTCCACAATAAAAGTAGAGACCATTTTTGGAAACAAATACTATTAAAAAATAAAACCCAGAAGTTTTATGCTGATATAAAATTGACGCAGGAACTGTAATTTTGGAGTGATACATTGAAGAATAGAGTATTGGCTACTTAAAAATTTGTTCAAAAGTAAATAAAAATTTTAAATCTTCTCAAGTCTGTAGACAAAAATAAAGATAAAGTTCATGTTGTAATACATTTTTTAGAAATCTGCATAATCCAGTTCGTCCTCCAACGTTACCTAAAGCTCTGAAACTTTGGCTTCTCTTTTAACTTGATGAACTTAATTAAAAATTGTAATTGTAATTAATTAATTAAAAACATTAAAAGTTAAGTCCAGGGCATAAATATCAGGTATCTGCTGTTAGATCCAGTGAAATAAGTTAGAAATATTAAACCAAAGAGATATTCATTCATTAGAGCTCAGACTTTACTCGTACTGCAGAGCTGAGGCTAGAGACATATCACTTTACTTAATAAAATGTGAATACATTTCTAAAAACTCTGGTTTAAAATGTAAACCATGAAGAGTGAAGGTCTAAATGTATCATAAGGCCTTAAAGCATGTCATGTATGACTATTTCTGAGTCCAAACATGTTAGATGTTTTTCTAGATTTCTTGTCATCTGCAATGAACCATCCTCACATCTCATCTAAAGCTCTGTAACCTCTGTCCTCTGTTTTAATGTTGTTTGCTGTTACATGCGGCGAAGTAAAGTTAGACATTATTAAACCAAACAACCTTTCATTTATTGGAGCTCTGACTTTAGTCATACAGCAGAGCTACTACATGGAAACAACCAGAGCTCTAATTGGTCAGCTCAGATCTGTTTCTGCCTTATTGATGTTTTTAGAGACAAACAAATGAATTCGTACCTTCTGACAAACGCGATGAAGCCTCCTGAGCTGAGGGACTTCCTGTTGGAAGAAAGTGCAGCTTGAATCACCAGTTGGTCTCTTTGATAATGAAAACCTCTATAGTTTCAAAATAATGTATTAATAATATTTGTACTCAAACATACATTGAAAAGAAAAGAAAAATTTAGAAAGTCTCAGTTTAATACATTTCATACAATAAATTGTGACAATGTGGTGTCTGCATATCACACGGAGTGTTTCGTGTTTCTTTTTCCTCTGACTGACCTTTATTCATTCTCCCTAAAATCGACTGGGCTACCTCCATCACACGGTCTGAATACACCTGCACCATCACATCTACTGTTTTCAGTCTGTCTGCGTTCTCCAGCTGGCACTTATAGATTTTGGTGAAGTCACCTCCAGGTTCATGCTGCAGGTAAAAGTGGAAAACCTTCAGCTCCTCTTCTCCCAAATTTCGCAACATTTCCAGGAGCTGCACTGGTGAGGGCTTCTCCATCTTTGATCTGTAAATCATGAGAACGTGACTCAGACAGTGAGTCTCATCACATGTTCTATCTACTTCTTTAGCAGATTACATCTCTACATCTCAATTATTTATAAGAAATTATTTTTTACTGTGATGGGAAAACTATCGCACCTCAAATGATACTGAATCAGTAATGAGTGTCATAAGTGTCACTGTGTTTATTTTGTCAGATGACCAGAGTTCAAAAAAGCAAACATAAAACACAAAAATCTAACTGAAAACTTCACAGTTACTGAAATCTATAAGAAAAAGAATTTATACTCTAGAGATAAGCGATAACTCTTTATTGCACAGTCATATCTAGTTCAATAGTACAACGAAACTGGAAACTGTCCCACGTCGGCACTACGCACAACTAAACACAACACAGTAACTTAAAGTGGATTTTTTTTAAGTCCAAGAAAGGTATAAGCAAAAGAATGAGTGCATGTGGACATTGTTGATGTTGCTGTTACCCCCCAAAACGTCCAGGGAGGTAGCCAATCAGGTCAACTGAACCCTGAAGTGCCTTTTTGTGTGCCATGGTGCAGCTGGACAACCATACACATATGCAGCTAAAGTCAACAAAGATCAGCCTGGCATAACACCCCTGTTGTTCCAGGTGACAGATGGTGTTGTGGAGCGTTGTAAAATCTTCAGTTGATCTGTTAGCTCTGTATGCAAACTGGAGCGAGTGAGGGTGGCAGGCAGGACATGATGAGACATCGCACGAAGCACTTCATTATAACAGTGGTTAGAGCAGCTGATCGGTAGTCATTGAGGCTGCTAATGTTGGTGCGCTTTGGCAATGGGACAACTATGGCTGACTGGAGGGATGCAGGACTTGGACAGTGAAGTGTTGAAGATCCTAGTGAAGACCTCAGCCAGCTGGTCTGCTGTAGGTTTTATCCAATGTGTTTTCCCCCCTTGTTGCACATTTAATATGCTGTTCAAATATGTGGTCAGCATGGTTGAAGTCCCCAGCTATAATGTGCACTGCATCAGGATGGGAGTTCTGCTGACTGCTTATTGGCTTGTGCAGCTCCTGCATGTCTACAGTCCTTGTGTTGTTACAGGTGGCCTTCAGATTGAGAGCGTCCTTTGCAAACATCTCCAGTGGCATCAGATAACTTGCGCATTTCACATAAAATTTCACATAAGATTTCATAGTGGCACATAAAGCTCAGCCTGTAAATAAATGTGCAGAGCAATCACTTCACTTGTAAAATAAAACATATTTCTACTAACAAATTGTTTCTGTATCCCATTTGTACAAAATTAAATAAGAAATTCTTCACAGAATACGTGAACTTTGGGGCTCAACAAGTTAAGGACAGAAACATGGGAAAACTCAACACTCTACAAAAAGTAACATTTATAATAAAATAAAAATATCAGTGGCAATAAAATAAGCACGGGTTACACTCTCCCTCTCTTTCCATCATGCGTGCTGTCCAAATATCAGCTGCTTCTTTCTGCTTCATCTCAGTGTCAGCTGAGAGAATGACAAACTCACTATGTGTCAACATTTGATGGATGATGACACAGAAATGTGAAATGATATTGAACTAAATGTGTCCTAATGATAACGAGAAGCTTTGATGAGTTGTGACTGTCTGAGGTATTACTAGGATGTAGAAACACTGGGGCTCAGCCCAGCCCTGACATCTTTGCTGTTTTCACTTCATAACAGCAGCTGTTTAAAGTTATTAAGTGTATTTGACAGTAAAGTGAACGTCTCCCTCCTCTTTCTTGGGTTTCTGCTGCCTGAGGTACTCACTGAGCACGGTGTCAGTTGGGGCCATCTTCGTGATGTATTCTTGGATGTTCGTTGTCTCATCCTGGACTGTGGTGCTGACACTCACCAGTCCCTGGCCTCCTTCCTTCCGCTTAGCGCACAGCCTCAGGTTGCTGGACTTCAAACCTCCATGCATGGTAAGGAGCCAGCCTCCTTTGGCCAGCCTATTACCCCAGCAGGGTACCTGATCATGGGCAGGGCGTAGGTGTTGACAGCCCGGATCTTGTTCTTACCGTTCAGCTGACTCCTCAGGACTTGCCTGATCCTCTGCAGGTACTTGGTAGTTGCAGCTTTCCTAGCAGCCTCCTCATGGTTCCCATTTGCCTGCGGGATCCCCAGGTACTTGTAACTGTCCTCTATGTCTGCAATGTTGCCTTCTGGTAGTTCAATCCCCTCAGTTCTGACTACCTTCCCTCTCTTTGTTACCATCCGACTACACTTCTCCAGTCCGAACGACATTCCAATGTCATTGCTGTATAGCCTGGTAGTGTGGATCAGTGAATCGATGTCTCGTTCACTCTTGGCATACAGCTTGATGTCATCCATGTACAGGAGGTGGCTGACAACTGCTCCGTTCCGTAGTCGGTATCCGTAGCCAGTCTTGTTAATGATCTCACTGAGGGGGTTCAGGCCTATGCAGAACAGCAGTGGGGACAGAGCATCTTCTTGGTAGATCCCGCACTTGATGGTGACTTGTGCTATGGGCTTGAGGTTGGCCTCCAGTGTTGTACGCCACATCCGCATTGAGTTCCTGATGAAGGCTCTTAGGGTCCTGTTGATCTTGTATAGGTCTAGGCATTCCAGGATCCGGGTGTGGGGCATTGAGTCATAGGCCTTCTTGTAATCAATCCAGGAAGTGCACAGGTTGGTCAGTCTGGTACTGCAGTCTCGGCTGACTGCTCGGTCTACCAGTAGCTGGTGTTTTGCGCCTCTGGTATTCTTGCCAATCCCTTTCTGTGTCATGTATTGACCCATGTGCCTGTTCATCTTAGCCTTAGCTTCCATGTGGTGCTGAGGCAGGTTATTGGTCGGTAGTTGGATGGGACAGGTCCCATAAAAAAAAACCAAAAAAAAAAAAAACCACCCAGCACGCCCCTGCGGGCGGTTTATTCTTCAAGCTCGGGTCCTCTACCAGAGGCCTGGGAGCTTGAGGGTCCTGCGCAGTATCTTAGCTGTTCCCAGGACTGCGCTCTTCTGGACAGAGATCTCCGATGTTATTCCCGGGATCTGCTGGAGCCACTCGCCTAGCTTGGGAGTCACCGCACCTAGTGCTCCGATTACCACGGGGACCACCGTTACCTTCACCCTCAACATCCTCTCGAGCTCTTCTCTGAGCCCTTGGTATTTCTCCAGCTTCTTGTGTTCCTTCTTCCTGATATTGCTGTCATTCGGAACCGCTACATCGATCACTATGGCCGTCTTCTTCTGTTTGTCTACCACCACTATGTCCGGTTGGTTAGCCACCACCATTTTGTCCATCTGTATCTGGAAGTCCGACAGGATCTTAGCTCGGTCATTCTCCACCACCCTTGGGGGCATCTCCCATTTTGACCTCGGGACTTCCAGGTTATACTCGGCACAGATGTTCCTGTACACTATGCCGGCCACTTGGTTAAGGCGTTCCATGTATGCCTTGCCTGCTAGCATCTTGCACGCTGCTGTTATGTGCTGGATTGTCTCTGGGGCATCTTTACACAGCCTGCACCTGGGGTCTTGCCTGGTGTGATAGACCCCAGCCTCTATGGATCTTGTACTCAGAGCTTGTTCTTGTGCTGCCTCTTTGCTGTCTTTCAGTCCAGCTTTGTCCAGCCACTGGTAGGATTTCTGGGTATCAGCCACCTCCTCTATCTGCCGGTGGTACATACCGTGCAGGGGCCTGTCCTTCCACGATGGTTCCTCGTCTCCCTCCTCTTTCTTGGGTTTCTGCTGCCTGAGGTAACTGAGCACGCTGTCAGTTGGGGCCATCTTCGTGATGTATTCGTGGATGTTCGTTGTCTCATCCTCTCGGCTGATCATGGGTAGGGCATCATATATATATATATATATATATATATATATATATATTTATTTATTTATTAGGGGTGCAACGATACACAGAATTCACAGTTCGGTTCGGTTCGATACTTTGGTGTCACGGTTCGATATTTTTTCGATACAAAAAAATGTTCATGCCTTTTTAATTTGTCATTTATTAAAATTATAAATATATATTTTAACTGTGCGTGTTTTTTATTTTGACAGCGAATGCGCACCACTTATGTGCAGCCCTGGTTATTTAGCTCGTCATATTGCAGACACAGAAATTATTTTGTCCATGAAACCATAAAGCTGCACTTTCTTTTTGCCTTATAGTCTGATTAGTCATAACTTCTCCGTTTTGTGGTAAGCTTTTCTTTGGCTGTCACTTCTTCACCCTGACCTGTCTTATTTGGCTCAGCAGAACTGAAATATATATCCTGCTGCTTTTACACACGCACTCACATAAGCTCAGCGATTCTCTGCGCGATCAACCTCGCACATGTTTAAGCTGCAGGAGATTTCACTTGTCATGTTTGCATAGTAAGCTAACGATTAATAAGACGATGTCAGAGGAATTGGTGCACAAATTATCATCACTCACAGATCAGTGCTGTCGCTCTTTATACACAGTTCCCACGATTGCAAAGTGAAAGCAAAAAAACAAGCGCAAATTCAAACGCAACTTCAATATGTCACATATTGACAGTGGCTCACCAATGACATAATTACCCAGCTACATTTCCGAAAGAATGCAAAAGCATTGACATATATTTTTCCTACAATAGCCCGACGGGCAGGGCAGAGATAGATTTTGGTAGCCCGACTGAAAAAATCGCTAGCCCCGGGACGTCGGGCTAGCGATATTGCGAGCCCTGTATCTGATTGAGGAATCACTCATCTTTGTCTTTGCACTAGGATGATGTCGGAGTAAATGTGCAGTCATATTCGTTGTGTTCCCACTAGTGCTTTCAGGTTAATCTAGTTGAAATGACCTTAACGCCACAACACGGCAAATCTCCGTTAACGAGCTACCGTGGATCGCCCCGTGCATGGGGCTAGACGACCAACACGTTAACGAGCTAACTGCGCTAACACACTAGTTCCGACCCATGTAATTGAGCATTGCATGGCACATCCAACATACTGTTTTACTTTAGTCCATGACGCGCTTACCTTCAGGGTCATACGTCACATGAAAACTAAAATAATTCCAAACGCCAGATCTGAATGAGGGTGGGGGAGGTTCAATTTGCAAGGAGAGCTTAACTTCTGTCTCGCTAGCTTGCCCTGCGCTCTTCCTTCTGACTATGCTGTCTGTGTTGAGCGCTCAGTGGATCTGCACTCGACAGTGCAGCCTAGGCGGAGTAGTCGAACTCAGATTCACTGAGCGCTCAACACAGACAGCATCGTCAGAAGGAAAGTTGATAAAATAAATTACAAATTTTGTATTGTTCGATACATATGCGTACCGAACCGAAAGCACTGTATCGAACGGTTCAATATCGATACGAATATCGTTGCACCCCTAATATATATATATAGATATATATGTTTAAATAAATTAACAATAAAGCTCAACGCTACACCAGCTTCTAGCTTTGATTGACACAGAGTCCTGCATAATTTAAAAATCAGCCTAATTCTGAGGACTCACTGCATGACACTCACAGTCTTTGTCATTGTTGATTCTTAGCTCACAAACAGTTCTTATAAGGACTAACCAGTGCTGACAGTTTAGCTCTTCATAAAGTTACAGGAGGATAAAATAAACATGAGATCGTTGAAATAATCCTGTCTGATAACACGTGTGGACAATAAACGCTGTAACACAAACTGAACAGTAATGTAACGACACTCATCTCTCACGTCTGCACTAAACTAAAACGTCACTACTTCCACATCTAGTTTGTTTTAATGGAGGCGGAGTCTCCCTGCCCAGTGCGCACTCAGGATAATTAACATGTCACAACACAGGAAGTGAGCGCATGTAAATCAGAAAGTGTCAGGTTGCCTAGCAACCATGACACTAGCGTCTTGAAACGCACTGAGGGAAATGAAGTGAAAGATCTTCGTTTTAACTGACAGGTTTCACACTCAGAGACCTGCAACAACATGAAAACACATCACTGTAACACTCAAAACTGCAATCATATGAAATCATAAGTGAAGGACTGTGATGATGTTGTGTTATGGAGAGTCTGCTGAGTCCAACCTCTAAGAATTACGAGTCTGGACTTTAATGATAGAACAAAATTCAGACATCAAAGTTTCTCACATTACAGAATCAGATGAACAGACATGAAGGGATAATTGTGGTTTTATGCACAGAGTCAGAATCAGAGTCAGAGGTGTTCCTCGTGATGTTTGGTGATGGAAACAGTCTCATCGATGTTTCCATCACCAAACTAGAGAAACTAGTAGCTGCACGCAGCAGAGTTTAGCACAGCTGATCTCTGTGACGCATCAACAGGAACAACATGTTGTTAAACAGGACTGTATAAAGACTCAGAGTCTGACTCACACCTGAACAATGAGGCTGTGCAGCATCGTCCTGTCACACCTGCTAAACCACTCGTATCAGTTTGAGCCCGAACAGTAACACGGTCACATGACCGACGAGGCCAACGCGCCCAGACGAACGTCTTCCTCGTGGAACTAACTTGTTCCTGTTATCAGATTTGTGAGCAGCAGCTGAAACTACCACACGAATAAATGTTCTTCAAACTGTTTGATTCCAGCCAATCAATAATCTATAATCATGAGGATTCAAACACAAGAGCTGAACGTGTGGTTACATTGTAACCTTGGTTCTCTGAGTGAGAGACTCTCTCTCCCCTCTGTCACATATGGAACAGAGGGGAGAGAGAGTGTCGGTGTGATGGAGAACATCAGGTCCAAACATCACAGAAACAAACAAACTGTTAAAGGAGGAAACAAAGCAAACTTACAGTTTCTTCACACAGAGACACCAACAACAAGCTCCACTGTCCCACTCTGATCCTGTCTCCTCCTCTTTTATTCTTGCTCTGAGCTCTTTTTGGGTGTGTGTTTCTGTCTCCACCCACAGGAATGCATTGATACACTATTGATAACGACTCGAGAGCAGACGTGTGACAGAAAACAGAAAAATAACCTAAACACCTAAATAACGTAAAATAAACAGAATATTTATTAATATGTTTAATTTCTCTTTAAAAACTTTTCTGCTCCTCAAATCTTTGGTTCAAGTTCAATCTAAGGAAAGAAAAGCGTCTTCTTTAAGTTTCTCAAAGAAGTCCACGATCTGTAGGCTCATGGAAATTCATTTTGTTGTTTTTTTGAGCAGAAACACCAGAGTCTAGAGCAGGAAAACGATCCCAGCAGGACGTCTCTGTTGGGGAAATATCCCAGTTATTCCCCTGAGCCTGGTTAGTGAACTGAGTCAGAGCTGTTCATCGATCCTACAGGTGCTAACATACAAACACGATCAGCAGCTTCTCTCATATGGAGAACACACTTCAACATCTGCAGCAAATCCTGTGTTTTATGTTGATGTGACCAACATCTTGTGTTGAGTCTTTGAAGATGAGGAGCCAAACACAGACAGTGGATCCAGAAGGACTGTTTATTCAGGGCTTTAATACGACTGAACTGATGCTTCACATCCTGTTTAGAGACGATCGACCAACACAGGCTCAGTCCTCACTCATCACACGGACTTCAGTCACACTGGGATCAACAGAGGAGACTGTTCACCATCACAGTTCAGCAGTGTTGGGGAGTAACAGAATACATGTACCACCGTTACGTATTCCGTTACAGTTACCGTTTAAAAAGGTGGTATTCAGAATACAGTTACTTTGGTGAAATAAATGGATTACACTGCGGTACTTTCCTGTTTCATTTTGTCGTGGGTCAGGACTGTTTGGGTTTTGTTTGACAGCTACGTTCTGATGTTCCAGGCGGCAGCGTTACGGTTGCCATGGTTACAGGGCGACGCTCTCTCTCTCTGCGACTGTGTGTTTCCTGGGTGAGAGAGCGCCTTTTCGTTGTTGTTGTTGTGCTAAGCTAACAGGCAGAATGCTACAAGCATAGCTCTAAAGAATGTAGCATCATGGGCAGTATAGTCCGTGCTGCAGGGAGGATGGACTGCCATACACGTTATGTGTCTGTGAGCGCGAGGAGGGAGAAAAAGGCGAGTGGAAAGGTACGAGTTGTCATCGAGGAAAAACGGGAGCTGGAAGCATGTAAATATAATAATAACCACTGCAGCCAAGAAGAGTGCCTGACGAGCCCAGTTGTAAGTAAGCTATTAAGACTCGACTGTACACCGTGTTCGTGTTTTCCTCCGAAAACAATAAGTTCCGTTGGAGCAGCCTTTCAACGCCTCTCTCTGTCTCTGCTAGCAAAGTTGACCCACACAACAAAGTAAAGCTATTTTTCGGCTATGAGCCGACAGGGACCCCGCCGTATTAGTCAGAGGTCCCTTTACTACAGTTCGGAGTCGCGGACCTTCAGTAATAGTAATAAATCACACAGCAATAGTACATTCACGTTGTTGTAAAAAGCATGATAATATATTAAGTAATCCAAAGTATTCAGAATACGTTACTGTCATTGAGTAACGTAACGGAATACGTTACAGAATACATTTTGGGGCATGTATTCTGTATTCTGTAATGGAATACATTTTAAAAGTAACCTTCCCAACACTGCAGTTCAGCAACAATAATCAGAGCTTTTTCTCTGCCTGTCTTGGTGAGGATCACATGTTCTGACACACAAAATATCTTCTGCTTTAACTCGTCTCTCCTTTTTAGTTTGGTTGTCGTGTTTTTTACTCTTTGTTCCTGTCAGTGTCAAATATGAGAGCAAACTGTTTTGTGCAGCAGCCAAACCAACACCAAGCTGACCAAGAGAACCTATAACACCACCAGAATTTATTATCCAGACTTTACTGACAGATTTATGTGCAAGTAAAGCTGTTTTTTTTTAAATTACGTTCACTGCTTTCAGCCAAGGAAGCATTCGTTCTTGGAAGTTCACCAAACGAGTAAATCCAGTTCAGCAGAGTTCCAGTTTGTAGCACAGCTGATCTCTGTGACGCATCAACAGTAACAACAGTAGGGGTGGGTGATAGAAACGATATACGATAGAAATGATATAAATTTGGCCAACGATAGAGATTTTGACTATACTGCTCTACTGCAAAAGCGCATGTTGATGATGTCATCAAGCTGTGCCTGTTTTGGTCGAAAGCATCGCAGCGGCTACAACCATTATCATCTGCAAATTATGGCGGGCGACAGTCACAGCAAAGAGATGAAGCACTTTTGAAATATGGGGAAAGCCAAAAACTGCGCTTCCTCCACCTCTGTAACATTGATTCATTAATGTTGAATTCTCTCACAGCTGCTCTGTTCCCATGTTGTTGCAGTATATTAATAACTCACGTTAACTTTTATCGAGTGGAAAAAAAGTTGGCGTTCATCCTCCAGCTTCACTGTGCTAATGTTATGCTAACATAGCTGTGTCGCTAGCAGTCACGTAGCACAACATTATATACCAGGTAGTCCAACTTCAGTAACCCTGCAAACGCCACTGCTGTTTAGTTTTCTGTCTTCATTTATGTTGGAAGTGATAGCAGAGCTGTTTGAATTAGTTTCAAAAATCTCTGTCAGAACATGCTATGAAATGTTTAGGTGGAAACTAGCGAGCTAACTTCCTGTTAACTTCTAACTCCGTAAAATTTAATAAATTCTGTTTCCATGGATGCCTGGATGTTAAACTTAATTGTTACACCTGGTAAAGCAGCAACGCTGATGATTTAATTAAAGATGAAAGAATTTAGACCATTTTTAACTCTTTGTGTTCGTTTGACTTTGGTACCTGAAGCTGTCGGAGTTTTGGACCCAGATTACTCCGTGAAGCTCCTCCCTACGGCAGCAGAATGCTCTGACGATCCATCAAGCAGTGCGGCTTACCAAAGTTGTACTAAAACATTTTTAACAGATTTCTGCAGCCAAAATCGGTTCGAGGTCAGTAAGCACGACCAGAATTCATACATAAGGCACACTCTCGATTTTTGAGGAAATTAAAGGATTTTAAGTGTGGAAAATATGTTATACAGAAGAATATATCGTGATATGGATTTGAGGCCATATCGCCCAGCCCTAAACAACAGGTTATTAAACACATCAGTTTGATCCACAGATCAGATCATACATCAGGTTTACTTCATGTAAAATAAACGTCTCACTCTATGAGCTCCATCAGTCTGTGTACCTCCTCATTGTCATTTCTGAGCAGAGTTTACCTGCACACTTCCTCATGTCTGACAGTGTCACAGTGTGTGTGTGTGCCAACATTAACCAGCTTATCATCAGCTGCTTGTGCTTCATGAATAACTCAGACTGACAGAGTGATGAACAGAGCACAGAGGGAGGCTCTGCTCTGGTCCATCAAGCAGGATTCACATAGTAACATGTTTTTCCTTTGAACACTTCATTGTGTTTAACTTGAAACAGATTAAAAAGTGTTCGATTGTGCACTTCACACAGTCCTGAGTCACAGAGGCTTAAATGTGTTTGATTCTGAGAGGCTTTACTCCTGCATCAACATCAAGTATAAGTAGGATTTAAACCGCAGTGAAAACATCCTTAAATATTGATGGTGTGTGAGAGAGTCTGTATTTACTTCTGATTATCTCTGTTTGCAGTGACCCTGAACTGAGCTGGAGCAGCTTCATGTTGTTTTGACGTCACTCAGTAAAACCTGAATGTCGGCTTCTGAAGAACAAACTGGTTTCATCTGTTTCCAGTTAAAGGGACGATCATTGTTCCACCAGTGATGTTGGATCCAAAGTTTCATTCAGATCGTTTTAAACTGTTTATCAAAGACAAATGTTTGAGTGCAGAGTTACTGACTGATAACCAGAGTGGATTCAGCCAATCATCAAATCATCTCATTGGTTTTATTTTATGTAAATACAAACGTCTCACTTCCTGATCTGCTCATAAAGTTCCTAAAGACAAACTGTTAAAGGAGGAAACAGAGCAAACTTACAGCTTCTTCACACACCAACAACAAGCTCCACAGCTGCACACTAAACACAGACACACAGGTGATTCCTGGAAGGAGGCGGGGCTTCACCTGAAGCAGGACAGGTGGAGACTTGATAGGAATTTTCCCCGTACAGGGAGGAGGCTGATCTTCAGATGAGTTCCTGTTAAATCTGACGAAACAAAGTTAAAAGTGGACTCAGTCTTGTCTGATTTCACTCTGTTTTTCACTGAGCAGGTTTAAGTTTTATTAATGAAAATCAGCAGAGCTTGGTACTGATGGAAGACCCTCCTCTAATCGTTGTCATTCAGAGTGATCCAACCTGTTTGTGAATGCAGCTCACAGACTCTCCACATTTCCACACGACTTAAATGGTAAATGGCCTGCATTTGTATAGCGCTTTACTCTACATTCAGTCATCCACCCATTCACACACACATTCACACACTGGTGATGGCAGCTACATTGTAGCCACGGCTGCCCTGGGGCGCACTGACAGAGGCCAGGCTGCCGGACACTGGCGCCACCGGGCGAGTCCCTTCATGCATCGTTGACCAACGTGGACGTGGTGGAGTAACAGTTGTGGAGAATGCAACAGCTGAGGTTTGAGAAAAGGAGCTAATAGCCAAGGTCAGCGGCTCTCCTACTTCCTCATAAGGAAACTTCTCAGGTGGATGTCTTTCTCTGTCAGAGCGCCTCCACCTTACTGGCTGTGGTGCAGTGAGATCTGAGTCAGTCTTGGTAGGAGTCAAGTCAGGTTCATCAATCACAACATGGTCTGAAGACCAAGCACCTGAGTGAACATAGTCAACACGACTTGTGCCAAAGACTTCAGGTGTGTCAGGTTGGTGGGTTTGCCAACCAGGTAAGGACATTTCTGGTATAACAGTGTCAGAGAAGTTCTGACGTGCACTGTTGGGCTTCCTGTTAGACTCTCTTGGTAAACCTCAGAGCCTGACGTCTACAAACCAACTGTCCTTTGACATTTTTAGATGTGGGGTCAAAAGCAGAGCTGATCGAGGATTTCAGTGATGGCTCCAAATATCTAACCTGCACTTTTACATAGCAGCTGCTCCGTCTGTCAGTAATTTAAAAACTTTTAATAAGCTGCTGTTTCTCACTGACCGTCAGCTGTAGCTGAGCAGGATATCATTGCATTTGAATCCTCCTGGCTCTCTTTAACCCGAGTTCCTTCTGATTGGTTTCCTGGTTCTACAAAGAGAGTCTGATGCCTGAGGGCCCCAGCTCCTCCTCCACCTACTGCTGTGGACATTTACAAAACGTCAATCCAAGAAAAATTGTCTGGTTTGTAATAGATAGTCATTCTTTATTAGAGTCTACAGCAGGAACCAACCTGAACCTTGTTATGAGCTGAATCAGTGCTGGACTGTAGAAATGCTGTTTCAGTGGCTGCTGCAGGAACTAACATGGAAACGTGTTCAGCAGCTTTCCAGCTCTAATATAGGAAACACAAGATCAGAGTTTGGACACACTGGAACCAAACAGTTTTGTCTCTGACTTTTATTTCAAAACAACAACTGGTTGTCTTCATTTTCAGTTCTGATGAGCTCACATGTTTAAGATCATCGGTTTAAAAAACCATAAGGCCGTGGATCCTTAAGGGTTTTATGGTTTGAGTTTACAGTGAGAGGTGTTGATAATGATGTTGGCTGTTTTCAAGTTGAACAATCTTCCAGGGAAGTTTAAACTAGAAAAACGAGTCACTGCCTGCAGCAGAGATTCAGTTTGCAGCATTCCTGATCTTTGTGCAGCAGCAACAACATGTTGTTAACAGAGCTGTGTAAAGACTGACTCACCTCACCAGGCTCTCTTTCATTCACATCATACACAACATTTACTTCATTACAAGCTGTGTTGGTCAAGTTACTGGAAATAAGCACTCAGTTACTAAGTAATCCCATGTCTTTACTGATTACTTATTTTCAAAAGTATTTGGTTACTTTACTCTTTAAAAAAACACGACTTGAATACGTAATAAAGTAGAAAGTAGACGTTTCAGCCCGAGACTTTTTCTGCATAATCCATCATATAGAAATGAATCAAATTAAAAAGCCTTTCTTTTAATTGTTTTATTGTTTTTAATCTTTTTATTTTATGCATCAAGAAAAGATTAAATTATATTATAGCTGTTTTTGACTTGATGAAATGTGTTTAACATTTAAAGCTATTTCCTGTATATTCCAGCACATGACATAAAATAATGTTTTGTGTTTCCACTCCCGAGTGGGGCGGGTGGAGGTCTGCCCACAGCGGTCATGTCAGGGGGAGGATCCGGGGGTTTCTCTGTCAATGTCACGTTCCCATGGCAGCGTGCTTGCTCAGATCTGAAGTGTTATGGTCCTGGGTGGGTGGCCCAGTGTTTTTTGAGTTTTGGTTTCTTCTCATGGTTCCTTAGTTTTTTAGTGTTTCCTGAGTTCTAGTTTTAGGGTTTGTTATGTGGCTTCCTTCTGCATTTCCTGTTTTATTGTGAAGGTCTGTGTCTTATGCCAGAGTGTTCAGTTTGCGTTTCCCCTGTCTCGTCTTGTCAATCAGAATCGGCCGTGCCTCCCTCCTGTGTGTAGTTTCCCCTCTGTGTATTTATAGTGTGTGTTGTCTCGTGTTCGTCGCTGGTTCGTCTGTGTCGTCTCCTTCACGTCTCCCTGCATATCTTTCTAAGGATTTCAGGTTTGAGGTTAGTTTTGTTTAGTGATGGGTAGATGAGGCCTCGTGAAGCGTTTCAGCACATTCCCCAAACTGTACCGATACTGTGTCGACACAGTGTTGCTGTTTTGCTCCATACTGACACCTGCTGGACTTTAAATATCATTGCAGGCAACTTACTTGAGACTCAACAGACACCTAGTCATACTTGTTTACACTGTAAGGTACAGTGGAACCCCGACTTACCAAATTAATTCGTTTCCGAAGGTCTTTCGTAAGTCGAACATTTTCGTAAGTCGAAGCACCCATTGCGCGTTTTGAGTGAGGCGATGCTGAATGATAGGCTATAGGCTAACAACAATACTCTAACTAGAACAACAATACATCAGTGGAACAGCGATGCGCAAGTACGGAAGCCAAGGGGTTGTCTCCGAAAACATTAGAGCACTTTTGCAAACATGTGATGTCTTCAGGGGCGGATCTAGAAGGGTGGCATGCATGTGCCACCCTAAAATGATCCCTTGCCACCCCAAGTGCCACCCCAGTTTTGCATTTGACAGTGTTGTTTATTAAAATAAGATCGCATTAACAGTTTGAGCGTAGTTACAGGCAGCAGTGATATATACACATATATAGTATATATATATATATAGTATATATATATAGTATATATATATATATATATATATATATATATATATATATATATATATATAGTATTATATATATATAGTATATACACTGGGTGAATGTGCAGTAGTAGCAGCAAGCAGGTGAATTCTGTACATTAATATGAATAGACGTCTGACTATTTTACAGGATAGACAATATAAACATATTTAAAGTTAAAGGAATTGAAATGTACATTGTGCCTTGGTTTAGTGTCTGGAAGAGTCCTGTCTCAGTCAGTTATAGATGATGTGAGAGGGCGGGTGTGTGTGTTTAGGGCACGGATGGCTTGGGGATAGAAGCTCCTCTTGAGTCTCTCTGTCCTTGCCCGGATGATGCTGAACCTTCTACCAGATTGCAGGAGTTGGAACAGTTTGTTGCCAGGATGGGACGGGTCCTTCAGTATCTGCTCTAGTCCGGCATCTCCTGGTGTAGGTGTCCTGAAGCGGGGGGAGAGCAATCCTGCAGCAGCGTTCTGCTGTACGGATCACTCTCTGGAGAGCTTTTTGGTCCTTCACACAGCTGTTCCCGAACCACGATGTCATGTTCTGTGTGAGGATGCTCTCCACAGCGCCTGTATAGAAAATCCTGAGGATCTTTGGAGAGACCCTGAACTTCCTCAGTTGTCGTAGGTGATACAGGCGCTGCCTAGCCTTTTTGGTCTGGACCTGAATGTGTCAGGTCTGAGGAGATGTGGACACCAAGATACTTGAAGGACTGCACCCTCTCCACTGGAGCTCCATTGATGATAATGGGCTTGTAGTCTCTGTGCGATGTGAATTATATTATATGTGAATGATATAATGTTAAATTACTATTAAGCAAATGGCTGACTAAGTATTGTAGACTTTAGTTTACTGCAGCCATGTTTCATATAAATCAGGTATCATACAAAAATAAAAATAGCTTCAAATACAGTCATGACAATAAAGAATATGACTTTAAGGACTTAACATCATTACTTCAGTTATAGTACACCAACATCTCTGATAAATTAGCACTTGTTAGGTGTGGCTGTGTGAAAACAGTAGATCGCAACACAGACACAGAGAAACACAGGGCTTAAATACACAGAGGGAGCAATCAGGGAATGGGTAACAGGAGGGAAACACAGCTGGGGCAAATCAGGCCTAACGAGACAAGGGGAAGCAAAACCAGACACATTAACATCAGACATGGACTTTCAAAGTAAAACAGGAAACATAACACAGACTCACGGGCAGGCACTATAACAAAGGGAACAGAGACGTGGGAACAGGGCAGACACAAACACTGACTGAACACGGGGATATAGGAACTTAGGATACACATAGACGCGAACTAGACAAGGGAACTCAGTGTACTAAGGGAACACTGAATGACCTGGTGGGTTTTGTCCATAAAACTACTCATCTACTGACCTTGGTTTTAAGTTGGACAGTGATTTTAAATTGGACAACCAAATCAGAGCAGTGGTGAAGTCCGGTTTTTATCATTTAAGGCGACTGGCAAGAGTAAAATCTTTTCTTTCGAGGCAGCACCTTGAAACAGTGATCCATGCTTTTATTTCTTCCCGCCTGGACGACTGTAACTCACTTTATGTGGGGGTCAGTCAGTCGTTGCTCTCACGTCTGCAGCTGGTTCAAAATGCGGCTGCACGACTCCTAACAGGAACTCAAAAAAGAGAGCATATAACCCCCGTGCTGGCCTCTCTGCACTGGTTGCCTGTGTCTTTTAGAGTTCATTTTAAAATTCTTATGTTTGTTTTTAAATGCCTTCACAGTCTTGCCCCGCCTTACCTCTCTGAGCTTCTTCATCCCCACACACCCTGTCGGTCTCTCAGGTCAGCTGACCAGCTGCTCCTGGAGGTACCGAGATCCAGGAGGAAGCTCAGAGGGGGCGGGGCCTTCTCTATTGTGGCTCCAAGTTATGGAATGATTTGCCCATGCATGTTAGAGAGGCCCCTTCACTGTCCACTTTTAAATCACGTCTTAAAACCCACTTTTATTCCTTGGCTTTTAACCTCAGTGAGACTTAGTTTCTCTTTTAATTGAAGTAGTTATTTAATTAATGATTTCACTCTTCTTTTATTTGTGTTTTATTTATATCTCATGTAATTTTATTTTACAGTTCCAGTGTACAGCACTTTGTGTCAGCTGTGGTTGTTTTAAAGTGCTTTATAAATAAAGTTGATGATGATCTCAGATGACCACAAAGTAAAAGATCTCTCAGCAACATGATGCAACAGTTTAGGCACTGTTGCCCCGATCAGATCAGTGAGCTTTTTATTCTAAACATGAGCTGCTGTTACAGCAACAGACATTAATCCTACTGGTGTCTCACACAACAACTCAGTGTCCACTATGTGAAGCAGCCAAACACAGGCCTGCTCCTCTCACTAACAGAGACAAACTGCTGGCATGTTGGTTTCCATCTATACTGTCCAGTCTCTGCTGGTGGACACACAGCAGCATTGTTTCATCTCGTTTGAGTCATTGTTGACCTTAGCATGTTTTTAGTCTTCTGAGAGCACTGAAGCTTCTTTCAGCCTCAGTACCTGCGTTTTATCCTCAGATTAAATTATTATTCTGTGCTTGATGGGCCTCACCTTTGGCCCTGGCTCCTCCCCTCTGACTGCACTAGGACATACTGTCACCTGATAAAGTAACACATGGATTCGTGTCATATAAAAAGTGAGACGTGTCAATTCAGATTCTTTGTCAAACATACACTAATGAATCAGTTTACATCAGCAGCCTGACAACTGTCATGATAAATACTAGTTAATCTACAGTCACCTGTGAGCTCTCCTCTCCACCTCTGAGCTACATGGCAGAGCTGCCTCTGTCACCTGATCAATAACAGTGAGACGCTCCACATACATGCAGTCACACATGTGCTTCAAATACAGTCATGAACCATCAGGTCATCCTCCAGTTTCACCTGTGACCTTGTGTCACCATTGCTCTCTGAGCTCTGTGTTGGTTCTTCTGTCACCTGACAAACAGGACAAACATGACAATAAGAATAAAATGTGCAGCTGCTTCAGTGTTTCTGTCACTTTGTGCAGATCCTGACTCGTCAGTAATGTTTGTAGGCTGAGTGCATTTTAAAACTGTGCAAACTGCACTACAAGGTGGAAAATTTGCAAAATCGTGACTACCTCATGATATATTGTCTCAAAAATGAACCCTATGAATACGTCAGTGCCATTAGGATGAAATTATTGTGTCACCAACATTTTAACATTAGACATATAATTCTAACAGCCTCTGTAAACTAATATCCGGGCTGCTCGAGGCTGCCGTTTTCTCTGACAGTTTCAATCAAAATTAGAAACGCTGCTCTGAGACTGAGAGAACTAACAGTGCTGATGGTCCGCTTGAAGCTGAAGCTCCGGTGCGTGTCAAAAAAATCAACACACACCGGCTCACTCCTTGGCGGCCGCTTATTGGGGCTCGCTCGGGCCACTTCGGAGGTGGAGTGCCCCCGGCCTCTCGGCCTGGGGCTCGGTCACTCAGGCACGGCTGGCTGCCGGCGGAGCTCACGGGCGCGTCACTGCAACTCCCCCTGGCTTCTGCTCCGCGGCTGCTGAGTGAGCCCTCATCTGGGACTCTCCTCAGCTCTTACTGGGACAGTGGCGTAGCTGCCCCTCTGTGGGTCTTCCTTGGTCTCTTGTGTTCTGGGGGCCTCTGGATGTCTGGAGTTTTGATCTCCTCCATACCTGTTTGATACCATAAAGGACGGGGCTGTGGCCCCCCCACACCCTCTAGCAGATCGTTACATGGAGAAACCTTTGGAATGCAAGCATGCTGATCCACACAGGTATGCACACAGGTGTACACATGGGTATTCACAGACACGGACTACAGCTTTCTTGGCTGCTGCCTCAAAGCACATTGTGCGCTGTCTATCTTGCGTGCTGCACAATATCGTTTATTATTTAGTATCTACTGATATCTACTGCTAGCTAGTTTATTGTGATGGTGCTGTTTTTTTTATTATGTTGCTCTTTGCTGTTTGCTGTCTCCTCTGGGTTTTTTTCTCCATACAGGTGACCCAGGAGTTTTGTTTTTTTTATTTGTTTGTTTTTTTCTCTCTTCCCCCCTTCTCACCGTCTCTTCTCCCCTTTGGTTTTCTTTCTTTCTCTCCCTCTCTTTCTTTCATTCTTTCCCCCTGTCCTATCCCCCAGTCATGTCTGTCCCGTTTGCAACTGAAAATAAAATAAATTCATAATTATAATAAAGGTCAATCAAATGGACCAATATGGCAAGGCCATGATGATCCACTTGGTAAAATAAATCCGCCTGGCATCTTTCTTGGCCTTAAGACAACAATTCTGATGGCTATAGATCCAAACGGGACAAAAAAAAAAAAAATCAACACACTGCTTCAGAAGCTCTGTGTCGAAGCTTGATTCGCCCTATGACAGCTGGGATAGGCTCCAGCGCCCCCCGCGACCCTGAAAAGGATAAGCGGAAGCGAATGGATGGATGGATAATATTATTTATAAATATACCCCTCCGGCGATTAAATGCACACCTGCATGGAGGCAGGACCTCACAGCAGAAGCATACTCCATAATGTGTTGTACATTATTACATGTATATATATGTAACGTGGTATTTTTCAATTATTGTATTTACCAACATCAAGAAGTCACAAGCAAAGAAAGACCACACCATGGTGCATGTTTAAACAAGGAGAGTTTACCGGTCAAAACTATTTATTAAACAAATAAAACACATTTTTTAACCACCAAAAAATACACGTTCAAAGCAACACAGCGGCGGCCCAATATCAGACAGAACTCCACTCTGTAGAGTGAGCAGTCATTATGAAGCAGTTGGTTTTCTTTTGTGGATTCAAGCTGCTCTTCATACTTTTGGCCACCAGATGTCACCAGAGAGGACTGTGTTGAAAAGCTTCGAGTAATGAACCGTTTTTCAATACAAGCTTCAGAAAGCTTCATTTAGCCATCACTACCTGTAACGTTATTGTGACACATTTTATGAGTGAACTTGGCTCTAAGTGACTCACAGGTTTCTTTGAAAAACACTTTCTTACATCCAGCTTCTTCCTCTTTGCTGCCGTCCTCCTCTCCTCCTCGCAGCGCAGGCTTGCCGCTGCTGAAACTAAACAGAGCTCCCTGACAGGCTCAGCCAATCACATTGGCCATACTTGTCACATGACCAGGACTCCAGTAGAAGTAATTTAACTCTTTGGGCACCGCTGGGTGAGATGTATGGAGTGCCAGGACTGCCATAATGCATTAATTAAATACACCATTAAATAATTAATTAAATGTGGCAATAATTAATTAAAATTGGAATTAATTAATTAAATAAATAGTTATGACACATGTAATTAATTAATTATTGACACATTTCAAGTCAAAGTCAAAGTCAAAGTCAGCTTTATTGTCAATTCTGCCACATGTACAGGACATACAGAGAATAGAAACTACGTTACTCTCAATCCCTAGATAAAATAGCAAATGAACATTTAAATATAAGAGTGATTAAAAATGCAAGTAAAATAATTAAAAAGTAAAATTTAAATAAATAAATACAATACAATTTTTACATATAACAAGAAAGCTATACAATATACAATATAATGAGTAAATGACATTGAGTGCAAACCAGGCAGAGTAGTGCAAATGGGCAAATAGTGCAAATGGAGATTTGGTAATGTACGGTAAGAGATAGTGTAACAACAAAGTCTTATGAGGACAAAGTCTTATGAGGACACATTTAATTAATTATTTATGTATTTCACATTTTAATTAATTATTGACACATTTAAGTAATTAATTATTGACACATTTAATTAATTATTGACACATTTAATTAATTAATTATTGACACATTTAATTAATTATTGACACATTTAATTAATTAATTATTGACACATTTAATTAATTAATTATTGACACATTTAATTAATTATTGACACATTTAATTAATTCAGATTCAGAAGACCCCCATGAAAAGAATATCGAGGGAACAGTTTACCCTGCCCGGGATAGGGTTACCGGGGCCCCGCCCTGGAGCCAGGCCCGGGGAGGGTGCCCGAGGGCGAGCGTCTGGTGGCCGGGCCTTAGTCCATGGGGCCCGGCCGGGCACAGCCCGAAGAGGAGACATGGGCCCATCCTCCCGCAGGCCCACCACCTGCAGGAGGCGCCATAGGGGTCGGGTGCATTGTGAGCCGGGTGGCGGCCAGGAGCGGAGGCCCTGGCGGACCGACCCCCGGCTGCCAAGACTGGCAATGGGGACATGGAATGTCACCTCTCTGGTGGGGAAGGAGCCTGAGTTGGTGCGTGAGGTTGAGAGGTACCGGCTAGATATAGTTGGGCTCACCTCTACGCATTGTCTGGGCTCTGGAACCAGTCTCCTGGAGAGGGGCTGGACTCTGTCTCAGTCTGGAGTTGCCCTTGGTGAGAGGCGGCGGGCTGGGGTGGGTATTCTTATATCCCCTCGGCTTGCTGCCGGTACGTTGGGGTTTTTCCCGGTGGACGAGAGGGTTTGTTCCCTGCGCCTTAGGGTCGGGGAACGGGTCCTGACCGTCATCTGCGCTTATGCGCCGAGTGGCAGTTCGGAGTACCCAGCCTTCTTAGAGTCCCTGGGGGGGGTGCTGGAAGGTGCTCCACCTGGAGACTCTGTTGTCCTGCTGGGAGACTTCAATGCTCACGTGGGTAACGACAGCGAGACCTGGAGGGGCGTGATTGGGAGGAACGGCCTCCCTGATCTGAACCCGAGCGGTGCTTTGTTATTGGACTTCTGTGCTAATCACAGTTTGGCCATAACGAACACCCTGTTCGAACATAAGAGTGTCCATAAGTGCACGTGGCACCAGGATGCTCTAGGCCGTAGGTCGATGATCGATTTTGTAATCGTATCACCAGACCTGCGACCATATGTTCTGGACACTCGGGTAAAGAGAGGGGCTGAGCTGTCAACTGATCACCACCTGGTGGTGAGTTGGATCAGGTGGCGGGGGAGGACGCTGGACAGACCTGGTGCACCTAAACGCGTAGTGAGGGTGTGCTGGGAACGTCTAGCAGAGGCCCCAGTCCGCGAGATCTTCAACGCACACCTCCGGCAGAGCTTCAACAGCATTCCGAGGGAGACTGGGGACATTGAGTCCGAATGGACCATGTTCAGCGTCTCCATTGCCGAAGCTGCTGCATTGAGCTGCGGCCGCAAGGTGGTTGGTGCCTGCCGTGGTGGTAATCCCCGAACCAAATGGTGGACACCAGAGGTGAAGGGAGCCACCAGACTGAAGAAGGAGGCCTATCGGGCTTGGTTAGCCTGTGGGACTCCGGAGGCAGCCGACAGGTATCGACAGGCCAAGCGGAATGCGGCTCGGGCAGTGGCTGAAGCAAAAACTCGGGTGTGGGAGGAGTTCGGAGAGGCCATGGAAAAAGACTTTCGGACTGCCTCGAAGAGATTCTGGCAAACCGTCAGGCGTCTCAGGAGGGGAAAGCGGTGCTCTACCTGCACTGTGTATAGTGCTGGCGGAGCGCTGTTGACGTCGACTGAGAAAATTGTCGGGCGGTGGAAGGAATACTTCGAGGACCTCCTTAATCCCACTGACACGTCTTCCGGGGAGGAAGCAGAGTCTGGGGATGAGGGGTGTGACCCACCAATTTCCGGGGGCGAGGTCACTGAGGCAGTTAAACAACTCCTTGGTGGCAGAGCCCCTGGTGTCGATGAGGTCCGCCCCGAGTTCCTGAAGGCTCTGGACGTTGTAGGGCTGTCTTGGTTGACACGTCTCTGCAATGTTGCGTGGAGATCAGGGGCAGTACCTGTGGACTGGCAGACCGGGGTGGTGGTCCCCATCTTCAAGAAGGGGGACCGGAGGGTGTGTTCCAACTACAGGGGGATCACACTCCTCAGCCTCCCCGGGAAAGTCTATGCCAGGGTGCTGGAGAGGAGGGTTCGTCCGCTAGTCGAACCTCGGATACAGGAGGAACAATGCGGTTTTCGTCCTGGTCGCGGAACACTGGACCAGCTCTTTGTCCTCTCGAGGATACTTGAGGGTGCATGGGAGTTTGCCCAACCAGTCTACATGTGTTTTGTGGACCTGGAGAAGGCATTCGACCGTGTCCCTCGGGGCGTCCTGTGGGAGGTGTTGCGCGAGTATGGGGTGTCTGGCCCATTGCTACGGGCCATTCAATCCCTATACAACCGTTGCAAGAGCTTGGTTCGCATTGCCGGCAATAAGTCGGACTCGTTCCCGGTGGGTGATGGGCTCCGCCAGGGCTGCCCTTTGTCTCCGGTTCTGTTCATAATTTTTATGGACAGGATTTCAGCCAAGTGGCGGAGGGCTTTCGCTTTGGTGGCCTCAGAATCTCATCTCTGATTTTTGCGGATGATGTGGTTCTGTTGGCTTCATCGGGTGAGGGCCTCCAGCTCGCACTGGAGCGGTTCGCAGCCGAGTGTAACGCAGCGGGAATGAGGATCAGCACCTCCAAATCTGAGGCCATGGTTCTCAGCCGGAAAAGGGTGGAGTGCCCACTCCGGGTCGGGGATGAGTTCCTGCCCCAAGTGGAGGAGTTCAAGTATCTCGGGGTCTTGTTCGCGAGTGATGGGAGAAGGGAGCTGGAGATCGACAGACGGATTGGGGCTGCGGCTGCAGTAATGCGGACGCTGCACCGGTCAGTCGTGGTGAAGAGGGAGCTGAGTGTAAAAGCGAAGCTCTCAATTTACCGGTCGATCTACGTCCCTACCCTCACCTATGGCCACGAGCTGTGGGTAGTGACCGAAAGAACGAGATCGCGGATACAAGCGGCGGAAATGAGCTTCCTCCGAAGGGTGGCTGGCCTCTCCCTTAGAGATAGGGTGAGAAGTTCGGCCATCCGGGAGGGGCTTAGAGTAGAGCAGCTGCTGCTCCACATCGAGAGGAGCCAGCTGAGGTGGTTCGGGCATCTGGCAAGGATGCCCCCTGGGCGCCTCCTGGGCGAGGTGTTCCAGGCATGTCCCACCGGGAGGAGGCCCCGGGGCAGACCCAGGACACGCTGGAGAGATTATATCTCTCGGCTGGCCTGGGAACGCCTTGGTATTCCCCCGGACAAGCTGGAGGAGGTGGCTGGGGAGAGGGAGGTCTGGACCTCTTTGCTTAGGCTGCTACCCCCGCGACCCGACCTCGGATAAGCGGATGAAGATGGATGGATGGATGGATGGACATTTAATTAATTATTTATGTATTTCACATTTTAATTAATTATTGACACATTTAATTAATTAATTATTGACACATTTAATTAATTATTGACACATTTAATTAATTAATTATTGACACATTTAATTAATTATTGACACATTTAATTAATTAATTATTGACACATTTAATTAATTATTTATGTATTTCACATTTTAATTAATTATTGACACATTTAATTAATTATTGACACATTTAATTAATTAATTATTGACACGTTTAATTAATTATTGACACATTTAATTAATTATTGACACATTTAATTAATTAATTATTGACACATTTAATTAATTATTGACACATTTAATTAATTAATTATTGACACATTTAATTAATTATTTAATGATATATTTATTTATTTCATTTTGGCAGTCATGGCGCCTGGCTTTCATCATGAAATAATTTTATCTGTCAGCCTCACCCATCAAACTCAGGGGGCGGGGCTAACGCTGATCGAGTCAAAACCATTGCTTTGGCCTGGTGGCCATTGTTTCTAGCACACAACAACCGGCATGTGGAAGCTAACAGAACTGAGCTTTGAAAAACCCTGTGTGTGTGTCACCAAATACCGTTTTAATATTTTTTTAGCCGAGAATGTAGTGGTTTAATCTTCATGTGTCTGGTCGGTTTGTCAAGATACAGCCTCTTTGCAAAAGTGCTTCGATGATTTCGGAGATGTCTGCCCAGTCTCACGGCAAAGCGTGGGATAGACCCGCTCGCCTCGCAAGCAATCCCACCGACAAAGCGCAGGCCCCGGTACACAGCTGTAGTAACCCCGCTGACTTCTTTTACTGAGGTTATATTTATCGGTGTTTTATTTCCTGATGTTCTTATGTGTCCTACGTGTTTCAGTCTGAATTATAACTAACATTAAAAACATGTTTAAGGAGGAGAGAGAGCAAATAAATCTGTTTAACATCTGATCTTTGGGTTTTTGTTCAGTAATCAGCGTGACCTGTGTATAAACGCATAAAAGAGATAACGTTGGTGTTTCCGGCATGTAGTAACTGCTGGCTTTAACTGTACAAAGGTTGTTCCACACTGTGAAACACATACAGACTTCATGATGTTCGGCTAATATTTTTATTGTGAATATTAATCATGCTGACCTCGCTCTGTACACCACGCAGCGAGGTCAGCATATCCACGATATCCTCAGCTCCATGAGTTAACACAAAGTTTCCCAGCTGACTATCTAACTGCCAACTATTCCAGAGACGTGAAAATATACAGCATAAAGAAAAGTGTAAGAGACCCAGCAGCAGATTAGAATAACAGTTATACATTTAATAAATCACCAAATGAATCCAAGAAACGAGCAAACCTGAGTTTGTATTCCCTCAGCTGCAGACTCGCTGCTGTTTAAATGTTTGAAAAGGAAGATTAGATATAAAAAAACGTCAAACATAGACTCAGTCTGCCTTCACATTTGATATGAGGCCAGCACGTATAGTGGCCTCAGCAGGCTATTACTGAAATACACGTGCTATATCATAAACTATGATATAAACAGGGAGGTCCTATTAACATGTTTAGTTTTAAAGGACACCTTCCTGCCTTTAGTCTCCTTCATGAGCAGTATTAGTTTTCTTCTAACATCCAGAAGTCGGCACAATGTGTTTCATAGTTTGTAACAAGCCTTTGACAGGTAAACATAACATGACCGGAAAAAAAAAAAAAGAGAGAGAGAGAGAGTTGACATAAGAAGAGAAAATGCTCTCAATTATGGAGACAGGCAAATGGTTCATTTATGTTTGATGTGTGTTTATTCCTCCCTAAATATCGTCGGTGAAGTTTGCCATGCATGTCAGATTTTCCTGCGCATTTTTATACCTCTGCCAACAGAGAGAGAAAAAATCACATTCTAACAGACAGCTGGTGCTTAGAATACAGTTGAATAACTATTAAAAAACAGATGATATTTAGATGATAGTTCAGTCTAACACATGTGAACCATTAAACGTCTGTGAAACTATGCAGTTATGAAACGTAACTTTAACCTCAGCCAAACCGATTTGCTCAGTTGTAAATAAAACAGCGAAGTAAACGTGACCCGACAGACAGAACCTGAGTGAATGAAGTCCAGCGTTTAACCACTGAGAGCTAAAACTCAGCTGAGGTTTCAAAGCTGTGTGCTGGTGATTGGACATCAGCCGCTGATAAAGCTGTTCGCCTATAAAGTGCTCTGTAAGGAAACAAGCTCCAGCAGCTCTGCGCTCGGGGAAAACACTATATTTACTTATCTTGTGCAGAAAAATGCGCTGACATTGTGTTATATCGAGCACCGGCTGCCCAGTTAAACTGTGACTATCACCAGGTAACGTAGGCGTGTTTCTTGAATTAGCAGCAGGTGTTAAACAGCTGACAGATGCATGCAGGTAAACTGAGGGTCTGTTGAGCTGATCGCTGGTTTCGTGAGAAAAATGTCAGCTCGTTCTTTATGTTACAGAAGCACAGAGACACAAGACCAGGCGGAAAGAGATGATCGTTCGGTGAAAATGAGAATCTGCGAATGCAACATGTGGAACACGGAGAGTGGAATATGTAAACAAACCGGTTAACGTAACCCCCTCGGTGTGCTCTGCATGCTAACTGTTAGCAGAGCTAGTGAAATCTCTGAAAACATCTGAGCACTTTTGCAAACATGTTCTATGTTGACAACCTGACCAGACATACGTCGCGACACTCGCGGCTAAAACACTGTGAAAAGTGTAGCTGGTGACAGAAAAACGGGGTATTTTAAAACTACACCACCACCATTGCTGCCTGTGATTTGATCTGCATTCTGGGATATCTGGCTGCCCCAAGTCTACACAAGCAATCGATTATCTAGGATCGACCTGTTTTGACTTACTTTGCACGGCAACCAATCAAATGTTAGAGAAGCTGCATGGGCAGCGTTAACCCCGCCCCCTGAGTTTGATGGGTGAGGCTGACAGATAAAATTATTTCATGATGAGAGCCAGGCGCCAGGACTGCCAAAATGAAATAAATAAATATATCATTAAATAATTAATTAAATGTGTCAATAATTAATTAAATGTGTCAATAATTAATTAAAATGTGAAATACATAAATAATTAATTACATGTGTCATAACTATTTAATTAATTAATTCCAATTTTAATTAATTATTGCCACATTTAATTAATTATTTAATGGTGTATTTAATTAATGCATTATGGCAGTCCTGGCACTCCATAGAGACGCTGACAGATCGGTTTTCTTTCTTTCTATCGGGTTTGATTTTCTTTACTGGAAGAGATCAAATTATTGGTGGGGACACGTCACTTCCGTCCGTGACAATCTACGCCCTTGGTAAAAAACTTTGAAGTCCGAACTTTCAATGTGGCTGAAACAGACTCAGCGTTGCTGCAGCTTGTTGCTGTGTCAGCTCACATCAGTCATGTGATCTGGAGGTGCAGCGTGTCCGTGGACCACAGAGGGTTAATAACACTCACCTTCCTTCATTTCCACAGTGTAACATCCACCCACCTGTGTAACATCCGAAATTCCCATGGTGTTGTTCAAAATGTGCTCTGGCACGATCATAAGCATCACTTGCTACTGAAAACAAGAAGAAAGCCGTCCTGCTATGGGCTGAACCATTTGTTAATGTGGAGGGGGGGACACTATGGAATATATCCAGTTCTAGCATTTATATTCACTGCTGACTGTAACTACGCTCAAACTGTTAAACTTATTTTAATAAACAACACTGTCATATGCAAAACTGGGGTGGCACTTGGGGTGGCAAGGGATCATTTTAGGGTGGCACTTGCCACCCCATGCCACCCTTCTACATCCGCCCCTGCTGATGAAGCCAACAGGTTCGCTTCATTTGCAAAAAGCAGATATGAGTTTCTGAGGCCACAGTCTTCTGTGGCAGAAGGGGAATCAGGGGAAGCCCTGGAGGAGTCCACCACCCACCAGAAACAGGTCTGAGCTCTCACTGCAGTGGTAAAGGGGCTACACAGCCCACATGAGGCTGAGGGATGCAGCCTTCTGTCAGACTGTCACTAACACAGAGAAACACCCGTGTACACTCATACTCATGGGCACATACACCAATCAACCTAACCCCACTAACTGCTCGTCTTTGGACTGTGGGAGCCAGAGAACCCAGAGAGGACCCAGACATGGGGAGAGCATGCAAACAGCTTAGATGTTGGATTTGAACCCAGAACCTTCTTGCTGTCAGGAAACAGTGCCAACCACTTTTCCACTGTGCTGCCTGTTTGACTCTGATACACCCATTTTTGAGCTCTTAAAAACAGCCCTCCACACAACAGAGACAAACCATAAAGGACTTTGTGGCTTGTAGCAACCGAAGAAAGTTTAAGGTGCAAAATAAAGAGGTTGAAAGGAAAGTAATAAAGGAAACATGTAATTATAACAGTAATGTTGGCTGTGTATCACGTGTGGCATGTCATTGTGGGGCTGGCCTCTGCTGGGATTGAGAATATGTGATGGCGGGGGCAGGGTTGGTTACTGGGGTTTATCCTGATCTCCTGTTTAGTGGAACTGTGCTCCTTTGAATCCACAGCACTAACCTGGCACACACACATAAAATGCATCATTGCTACAGAGCACAGCAGGACTCATTATGAGTGGTGGGGCAGGCTGGATGGTGTTGAGGAGTCGTATCGCAGTGACATTGGCTCCCCTGCTTCACTCTCTCCTGCCCCACTAATGCAACTCACTAATCCCTCTGTCCCCTTTAGGTGGGGCTCACGCTGACAAGATAAAATAAGCTGCACGACTGGTGGGTGGGGGCTGTGCTGTCAGCCCCCCTGGGTCTGCTCCTCTGTGATCCTCAGTGGGCCAGTATGCCTCTCCTGGTAGCTCCATGGGGGATGGTGTGGTGGGTTGGTGGGTGCCATGGCGACTATGTGCGGACTTCACATTTTTGTCTGCTGTGACAGCTCCTTGATCTGGGCGGGGCCAGTGGGGTGTGGGTAGGTCCTTTGTGGGGCTTTGGACGTTGCCTGCAGGCACGTGCAGAGGGGGGGGCTAGAGGGGCTTGAGCACCCGCCCCTTTCCTGATGGGTGCCCAAGGTGCCCTTTTGCTGAGGCAACTTAAAAAAAAAAAAAAAGATTATTATTTTTTTATGTGTGTGTGTGTGTGTGTGTGTGTGTGTGTGTGTGTGTGTGTGTGTGTGTGTGTGTGTGTGTGTGTGTGTGTGCGGAGTCCTGTCTGTGCCCCTCAACAATAATATTTAACTATTAATCACAGTTTTGCTAAATAAAAGGATCTGGCTTGCATCAGTCACATGATCACATTTAACCAATGATCGCCCTTGACGGCAGAACGCGCTGGTTACGAGCCGGGAACGAGCTCACAAAGAGCACGCGCATTTTTAGCGGTCCGGAGCTGTAGGAGAAACACAAGTTAACTCAGAGACACAGACTGATGCGACACAACCAGTAAGTAGGTGCACAGCGCACACTGTAGTGTGTAGCACCCAGGAGTATTAGCTTATTACGTACACGTTGGTAAGCTGTCTTGTTGCTACTGACGAACTGAAACAAACGAGCGTGCTGTGTGTGCAACAGCGCGACAAACATTACCTGTCCTTTTATTAACTGCACAGGTAGTGCTGGTCACAGCTGCTGGCTACCTGTGTAAGGCTGTCATGGGTCTGTAGCTCTGTCACCGTTTTAGGGAACATATTTAGTTTTAAAGGAAGTTTCCGGGCTTTTCCTGCCTTTCTGGAGGGATTATATTTCACTAAAAACGATCTAATATACATGTCCACATAATAATTATTATAATTATAATATATTAAAAACACACGCTGTATTTTAAAGAACATACATTAAGAAGCAGATTATATTAGATTTATATTTTAAATAAGACAAAAGTTGGATGTTACAGCAGTAAAATGATTGTATCTCTACAGTTTAAACATGTAATAAGCTTTGCCCTGCACAGAGTGGATAGTGAAACACATGGAATCATCATAAATACATTATTTCATATTTATTACTTCCCCCTCCTCATTGCTTTATTATTGTAGCTCTAGTAATAAATAATAATGTAAGGATTCTGGATCAGCACCATGATGCCCATAGTATATACAGTATTCTGAAGAAGGTCTAAAATGTCACTGTGTGTGCATGTGTGTGTTTTATTTAGATGGATTTTTAAAAAAAATATTACTCATGATATAACATTGTGCAGACATGGCTGGTAAGGACATGAGGAGGAAACAGCAGGAGCTGTGTGAGGCTACTAAAGGCAGGGCTATAACATTTTTCTGTCATCATTTTATTATAGATTAAGTGTAAGAGTTGTTAGGTGTGGATAATTAGATTATAGTTTATTGCAATAGCAAGTTGTGCCTTGTTCTCACATAGACAGCAAGTGCAGAGTGATATATGAAATGATGGGATGGAAGGAAGAAGAGAAGCAAAGAGTGATTCACAGGCAGAGCCTAAATTATTTCTCACAGTTTTTGTTGCCTTATGGTTCCAAGCGCTGTCACCAATCTTTGCATTTAGTTATTATCTCATGACACTTGTTTAATCAGCTACCATCTCTCCTGTGGACTTTTTACTGTCTACAGTCTCAGACCAACACAGCCCTGCCCTCCAGCACTATCCACAGCAACCCCTCAACAGCAACATTGTACCCATCAGGTAAAGCATCGGCTACGTTTGCTTTGCCTTGTTGCCCATATTAGATTCTTGATGAATGTGTGTTGTTGTTATTCAGCCTGGTTCAATGTGCCCCTTTCTAACTTTGAGCACCCGCCCCTTTAAACCTCTCTGCACGGCCCTGGTTGCCTGAATATTGTCAGGCAGCTGGGTGCTGTGCCTCGACCCTTTCTTCCTTTGCATTTGTGGTTTGGTGCCATAAATGCACAACATAGAAGAGCCACCTCGACGGGACAACACTCAGCGGTTCATCTGTCTCTCTTCCACAGCATGTCTTTATCCTGTCTTCCTTCTCTCACCCCAACCAATCACAGCAGATGGCCCCGCCCCTCCCTGAGCCTGGTCGGAGGTTTCTTCCTGTTAAAAGGGAGTTTTTTCTTCCCACTGTCACCAAAGTGCTGCTCACAGGGGGTCATATGATTGTTGGGTTTTTCTCTGTATGTATTATTGTACGAGCTACCTCACAGTATAAAGCACCTTGAGACGACTGCTGTTGTGATTTGGTGCTGTGTAAATAAAACTGAATTGAATTAAGAAACAACTCTTAGATTCCTCACATGATTCTCCTGTATTCCTACGGGACGCCAAGGTAATATAACATGGAAGTGTGTCGCAGTGCCTGGTGGCCACATGTTACCCATAAACTGTCAACCTGACCGTACTGTAGCTACGTCCAAAGACTAGTTAAAGATTAAAGCTTTTTGGGGGGTTAAATCTGACATAAATAAAGAAAGAATAACATTAAAGTCGATTCTTTTGATCACTGTAGTTCTACTTTGAGGATATGACGTGTAAAAACCCTCAGTTGTGGCTGGTGGATCTCACATTCCTGGTCTTTGTAATTCCAGTTCAATGAAGCCTCATTTTCACCTTTTTCCAGGTAAATTTTCCCAACTGTTCTAATGTCCATGCTGTGGCATTGTCCCATCATTTGTATTTCCTGTTAATGGATTTTTAAAATGGTCTGGGAAATTACTATATATGAGTAACTTCCTGTTGTATTGCAGCTTAAGGCCATTGTCACTGAAATAAAGCCCGAGTTGTAATAGTTTGCATCCAGAACGAGGAAAAGGAAGAAACCCAAACACTGCTCAGTGGATGAGTCCGTCCTGGAATAAATACCAGGACAAAACTAAAAAGAAGAGCTTGTTTCCTCGAAGCAACAACAGAAAGCTCTTTGTCTCTACAGATGTTTCTGGGAAACACGTTAACAATATTTAAACATTTGTTCTTAATAAACGTTTTTACTTAATGATGCTTTATGATATTTCTATCTGACCTAATGCAGCAGCGTATCCACATGAACTCTGCAGTGTTTCTACCCAGAGGCCACCGTGGTCCTTCTTTACTAATGCTGAGGGTTTTCTCCCAGCCGTGATAGCCTTTGACAGGTAAACTGAGTCATTCCAGCCCAGTGCAAAAATAACCTCCCTGTCTGCTCTTAACTTCACGCATCGATGCTAAAACGTTGCATAACTGAACCTGCAGACTGTGATCCTGTAGCTGTCGAGGAGAGGGCTTGATGCCGTCCATCTTCTGCTCAATTAACAACGCCTGCAACCTTTTGAGCCTTGGTCCTGCTACAGTCACAAATATAACATCATCACTCTTTATTTGATCCACTACACTGCTGTCATTTCTGTTATGGCCCCACAAGGTCACTGAATTCTGTCATTCTTCTCCAATCCATGGTTTTCAGTCACTGGTGGGCAACATTACTCTACCACGACTGCAAACAGTGGACAGTTGGTAGGTAGTCCTGCAGGACGCCTGTCTCGAGCCAAGGCTACTTGGAACATCTCTCCATGGAGGAACAATGAAGACATGAAGAGAAACTATAAATCTTTGGGACTTGTGCTCCAACAGCTTTGTTTAAAGGCCTGAAAGTGGCGACGTCTCTCCCAGAGCTCCAGCTCAGTGACATCTATGTGTGCCTTGTATGCTTCAGCTGACGCTGCTGCCAGGATGAAAGCTGTCAAACCGAGCACAGCTACATGTTCCACCTGGATGGGTAAATAATGTGTTTGAGGTGAGAACAATCAGGAAAGCTCGCCAGCGGCTTTACTTCCTGAGGAGGCTGAGGAAGTTTGGCATGAACGCCAACATCACCTCAAATTTCTACAGGTGTGCAGTCGAGAGCTTGCTGACGAGCTGCATCACAGTTTGGTACGAAGCTGCTCTGCCAGCAGCCGTAAATCACTACAGAGGGTGAAGGCAGCAGAGCACATCACTGGCACGAGGCTTCCTGCCATTCAGGACATTTATCTCCAGCGGTGCCTCCATAAAGCACACAGCATCATCAAGGACCACAGCCACCCAGCACATCAGCTCTTCTCCTTGTTACCATCGTTACAGGAGTCTGTCTGCTCGGACTACAAGACTCAAAAACTGTTTCTACCACCAAGCCATACGACACCTCAACCACAACACTTAAACACACACAACACAGCACTCAGAAGCTGCAGCTTCACAAGTACTCTGTTTAATCTGCACTGGTCACTCCACTTTATTGTCATTGATATTTATATTTAAAAGTGCAATACTGAAATTTTCTGCTGCTCATTCCTGTGCAATGTCCCATCTGCCCTCCCGTCATATTTCTCTTCAAGATTTTCTTATTTAATCACTAGTGTACATATATTTATAGATACAAATATATTTAGTCATCTTTTCTCTTTTACCATGTCTCTCTAATATTTGCTCCTTACTATTTTTCTATTTTCTTTATTATTTTATTTTATTATATTTTCTCCTACTGTATCAAGCTGCCGAGTGACTGCTGCTCGTCAAACACATTTCATTGCAATGTTGACCCTGTGCTAACTTGCATATGACAAATAAAACTGAAAACTGAAAAGAAGAAACTGGTCGTTGTTAAAGGAAAGGTAATCTCCACATAAGCAGCTTAGATGACCTTCCACGTGTAAATCTTACAATGTGTTGACTTGGACATGAACAGTGTAGGACCAGAAAAGTCCCAGCAGTGTTAATTTGTCACATTAATGTAAAATGAAGTATTTTTCTGATGTTGGGTTAATCGTTCCTACAGTTTAAATGAGCCGTCACTGATGTTCACATGTGGCAGCCATACTCTACGGCTTCTGTAAATAAACACTGATTACTGAATCCAGTTTTGGCTACATTAAACTCAAAGACGTTCAAAGGATGGCTGGAAAGCTACAGACTGCAGTACTGTTTGGCACCAGTAGCAAAGTATGTCTGTTGTGGAGTTGTAGACATGTAACTTGAACATGTTTGTAACTTTTTACTAGCATTTTGTTGACTATGTTTCAGATCTATGGCACTAAATGGGGGACTGACCACGTTTTTGACCTTGACTGGACTTACTGGGTCCAGTAAAGATATCATAGCCAAAGGTGGCTCTGCTTCCAGTTCTGGCTTATAGGAAGATCTCTGAAGGTTGGGTGTAATCCTCTCCTGACTTTGGATCACTCTCTTAGATCTAAACCTCCAGCTCTGGACTCGCCATCCTCAAAGACTGCTCCATAAGAACACAGGCATGTGTGAACAGCCCACTCCTCCTTTGGTCAATGGCACACACTTTTAGACGATGTGTATTCAGCATCTGGCAAGAGTGGAATCAACTGGGGCTCTTTCTAAATTGGCGTCACCATTGATTGTGGTGGTGGCAGCAGCTCATTCTGCTGGCTCTGTGTAACAGGGTCATAAATCACATTGTTATAATGTGTTCTAAACCCCCAAACTGCTCCTTTTATACCTGACTTTTAGGACCTCCAAGCCTGTAGTTGTGTTCATTATCAGTTAGAGCCCCTCCTCGTTCTTTTCTTCTTCTTCGGTGCAATCCTATAAATACAGTGTACCCCTTTTGCCTCTCCCCTTTTCTACAATCCCCCTGTGGGAGAGGTGGGTGTCATTTCTTTCCAACACTTTAAAACACACATATAATGCATATTTAGCCACCTGGATGTTTCTGGTTGCAATTTTAGTTCGATTATTGTCATTATTAAGCCTGTTTTTGTAAGATGTTATAAGTGTGTCGTATGTGTGTATCATAAATGTGTTTTAGGCGCCATAAATGCTAGCATGAATATATACTCCTTGCTAGCTTGGGAGCTGTGGTGGGTTGAACTAACCCTCTTCCCCACTGTTTGTATTTGGTCGTAGGAGCTGGAGTGGGCAAATTATTTACTGGGAGGTCTTTCTTTCTTTTACCTTTTTTATCAGACACAACGCAGAATCACACCGGTTACATCTGCAGCTCATCCATCACCTGTTCTTCCCATCACTTAATGTTTTTGCTGCAAGACGTTGGAGTGAGTGCCATCTATTTTGCTGTTGTTTGGAGGCATTTTAGTTCAGTGAGAGACAGGAGGTCAAGCAACAAACTGCTCAAACGAGTGGAAGCCGCTGCCCTCTGCTCGTCAGCTGGGAAACCTGGATCTCCCTTGTTGTGTTAACAGACCTCTCTGCATTGAATCATACCTGTTATTAACCTCTGTCTCTCTTCCACAGCATGTCTTTATCCTGTTTTTCTTCTCTCACCCCAACCAATCACAGCAGATGGCCCCGCCCCTCCCTGAGCCTGGTTCTGTCGGAGGTTTCTTCCTGTTAAAAGGGAGTTTTTCCTTCCCACTGTCGCCAAAGTGCTGCTCATAGGGGGTCATATTGTTGGGTTCTTCTCTGTATCTATGAAGCGCCTTGAGGCGACTTTTGTTGTGATTTGGCGCTATATAAATAAAATTGAATTGTCAGGGTCAAAGTTCAGAGGTAAGTTTGTTTAGCAAATGAATGACAATAAATCATACATGTTTGCTGATTCACAGATTGACAGCCCGGAGGAACAGGGCTGTGTCGTTCCTGTGATGTGATTCAGCTTTATTTTAGTATTCATTTATTTTATTAGCTTTATTTCAGCCACTCAACAAAACAACATTATATTAAAACAGAGTGCAGGTCTCATCCAACCATAGTTAAATATGTGCCAACTGAATCAGTACGTTTCATGTAGAAATATGTGTGGCAACTTTTTGTTGCAGCAATGATCTCAAAACACAAGGGGGGGGGGGGGGGGGCTAAGATGAATCTCTGCTGTGAGGACAGGGGGTGTGCATGTGCTCAAGTCACGTGACACGTCATTTACGCAACATTTGGTCGATTTCAAAGTTACAGTGAGATAAAATCATGTTATGGATTGCACTCAGTATATTGTGCCGACATGGTGAGATTGTGTCTGTCGAGCCGAGGAGAGCGTCGCAGTGCCAAAAGCTGTAAAATGAACTATCAGGCTGGAGTGTGCTGCCACAGCACAGAGCAGTCACAGAGTCCTGCAGGCAGAAGAGGAGTGATCGTGTTAGCCACCTTACAAAACAAAAAGACATGAAGTGAAAAGCAGAGCGCAGAGTGAGGCAGAAGAAGACAGACTGGGCCAAGTCCTGCATGTGCGAGAGCGAGCGAGACCCGGGACAACGTCATCCGCCTCGCCTGGACTAGTCCGCCGGCCGGAGGAGGGACAGTGGCTGCACTGTGCAGCCGAAGACTCACTTTGATCGCGCACAGTAGGAGCGGCGCTTAGTGAGAGGTGATGTCGGGGGGACATGGCTTCTTCTCCGGTCACCCCAGCATCGCTTGAAGGAGAAACACCTTCACCCACCGGGAACGAGGAGCCCGCGACCACCCGACAGGTACGACACGCCTCCGAGACCCTCTGCGCGCCCGGTAACGTTGTAACGTTTTACCGAAGTTCATTCGCAAACACACCAGTTTAAGATGGACCCGAGAATCAGCACACGGGAGCACTGGTGTCTGACTCAGCAGAAACGGCGCGACGTGCGTGTAATGCTTCGTATTTGATAACGATGGAATAATTCTTTAAAATAAGCACACAGATAAACACTGGTGGGTGGAAAAGTTCGTGTTTTGGTGAAATGAGTCCCGCCTAGTCCGGTCTACACCTCATTCAGCAAACATCTGAGTCACCCTGAGACGCCAGTGCGCGTCCTTGTGATGCAAAAAGCCGTAAGTGACACGCTGTTTACACGCAGGAGCAGTTTAACACATGCAGGTTGTGCCAGTAGGCATTTCCTTCAATGTGACACCAAACGTGTAAATCAGTGCTGGGAGCGGATGTTGGACCTGATCAGTCTTAATCTGACAAACTGTAGTTCCTGCTCTGTTTCTAATTCAGCCCCATGACAGACAACCAGCATGTTCTCCTGTCACGTGTTATTGACACGCACATATTTAGTCCGTGTGTGGGATGTTAAAGGTGAGTTTGTTCAGGGCACGATCAGACTGAGGCCATTTCAACAGGTGCAAGGAAGTGTTAGTGTGGTTACTACGGCAGCACTGATGCCCTGATGAGTGCACATGGCTGGAATGAAAAGTCAATGCTATGTATAGCATGAACTACTTGTTGTCTAAGGCGGTGCAGAGAGTGAGCAGGAAATATCTGAGGTTGGATATTTCAGTACATACAGAGCTGTGCAGAGACATTAGGATCTTAAACTATTGTCTGTATCTGGCAAAGCGAGAATCTGAGCCTTGTGTACAAACTGTCTGGTGTTTGTTCTGGCAGGAATATGAAACTACTGTGCACAGCATGCTTATTAAGATGGCCCAGGACCAGGTCATCTTGCAGGATGGTAGTGTTACATCGAGAAGGTTCCTCTTTAATTGTTGGATTTCTGTGTGAGTTTTCTCCCTGTGCCTCTGTGGCCTCTCCCCACAGTATCTGTGTTTGTGTTTAAAGTGTTTAAAGTACAGCACTAGATGATCGTATGGGTGAATGTGACTTGTTGTAAAGCACTTTGAGTTGTTGTCTATATAAAGTCTAAATGGAAATCCACTTATGTGCAGAGGACCAGAAGATCCAGCGCATCGAAATAAAAAGTTCTTTGCTTAAACAATGAATTGTGCGATAAAATATTAATTTACAAATTCATTTTTAAGTTATTTTATTTATTCAATACAAAAGTAATTTATTATCTAGTAATTTAATTGAAAAGAAAAAAATATTTATAAATCAGTATTTGAAAAGAAATAATTATTCCATTAATAAATACTTCAAATCAGAAAAAAAAGAAATAAAATCTCAATAAAAACATCAAAAATCCTTTTCCTGTGTCGTCTCATGTCCAACATCTGTGTAGGCAGAGTGTAAACACAGAGGCTGAATGGCCTTTGGTATAGGTGCAAAGCTAAGACTGTCTAACCAATGACAGAGCTCCTTACCTCTCACCGGCTAATTTGCATTGCTCCGGGATTTTGGAAATTTATCCATTTATTCATTATGATGTGGTTCAGCATCATAATGCTGAACCACAGAAACACACACACACACACACACATATATATACACATATATTAGGGGTGCAACGATACTCGTATCGATATTGAACCGTTCGATACAGTGCTTTCGGTTCAGTACACATATGTATCGAACAATACAAAATTTTTAATTTATTTCATCAACTTTCCTTCTGCAGATGCTGTCTGTGTTGAGCGCTCAGTGGATCTGTGTTCGACTACTCCGCCTAGGCTGCACTGTCGAGCACAGATCCACTGAGCGCAGCGCAAGCTAGCGAGACAGAAGCTAAGCTCGTTGCAACATGGCAAACTGAACCTCCCCCACCCTCATTCAGATCTGGCCTTTGGAACTATTTTGGTTTTCATGTGACGTATGACCCTGAAGGTAAGCGCGTCATGGACTAAAGTAAAACAGTATGTTGGATGTGCCATGCAATGCTCAATTACATGGGTGGGAACTAGTGTGTTAGCGCAGTTAGCTCGTTAACGTGTTGGCCGTCCAGCCCCACGCACGGGGCGATCCGCGGTCGCTCGTTAACGGAGATTTGCCGTGTTGTGGCGTTAACGTCATTTCAGATTAAGGCTGACAGCACTAGTGGGAACACAACGAATATGACTGCACATTTACTCCGACATCATCCTAGTGCAAAGACAAGTGGAAGCAGACAAAACAACAAGCAGCATGCTACAAACTTTACCCGAGTCATTTAGACAGCCGTTAGCACAGGATTCTCCTTATGGGGACCTGATATGTTTAATATGCTGCTGAGAATATAGCCCAGAAGAAGCATATAGTAGAGCTTTTATTTTGAAAGAGACATTTCTCTGTAATAAACTCTCTTTTCCAAAGATGAGGGATTCCTCCATCAGATAGATTTATTTATTTTTTATTACTTTGTTGTTTCAGCAACATTAAATTTAAAAACTGTACTTTTGAGTTAAAATATATATTTATAATTTTAATAACTGACAAATTAAAAAGGCATGAACATTTTTTTTGTATCGAACCGTGACACCAAAGTATCGAACCGAACCGTGAATTTTGTTTGTCGTTGCACCCCTAATATATTTGTATATATGTGTGTGTGTATTTATACATCAATCCATTTTCTTGCTTATGGAGTTCAGGGCCTGGGACCTACTCCAGGGCCCTGTGCTTCGTACGTCGCTTACTACATCCAAGATCAAATGACACATCCAAGACCAAATCATCGCGCTAACCGTGAGCTCGCTAATCCGGTTCCCCGAACACACCTGCTGTTGACGATTAGTACAACTGGACGCAGTAATGTGACATCACTGGGTGTCGTAAAAGGGGCTACGCATCGATAGTAGAAACATTGATCAGCAACCCGCTGATTGGTCGGCGAAAATGTCGAAGGGGCGTGCACGGTATTTTCCGGCAGCAGAGCAAGAACTCTTGAGTGCGGGATTTCAGGAGTTTCAGAGTTTAATTAAAACGCAAGAGAACACTGCAAAGGCTGCAAAAGCAAGGAGAGAGGGCTGGCAGAAAGTTGCTGACAAATCAAACTCGTAGGTAATTTAATAATAATAATAATAATGGATTGGGTTTATATAGCGCTTTCCAAGGCACCCAAAGCGCTGTACGATACCACTATTCATTCACTCCCACATTCACACACTGGTGGAGGCAGCTACGGTTGTAGCCAGGCTGCCATATCGCGCCATCGGCCCCTCTGGCCAACACCAGTAGGCGGTAGGGTAGATCTATCATATGACACTATATTGTCCAATATCATATGGCATTATATTATATCATAATATGTTATATTATATCCCCTTTCACATTAGAGCCACAACAGGACCCACAAGAACATGGGAACAAGTAAAGGTGGAATACAGGAGTATTCTACAGAATGGTAATATTTATCTCTTAGATTGCTTTGCGTCTCTTGGCAAGGTAATACTGGCCTGTAATACTCTGTTAGTTTGTTCATAACAGCAACCAAGAAAAGGGCAGAGGAAAAAAAAGACAGGTGGTGGTCCTGCACCCCCTCGTCAACAAGTTGGTTAAGTAAATAATACCCTCACGGGAATATCGATATCTCTCAATGAGCACACTGTCGCGCTGAGCTAAAGGATCCTGTCTGTCCCGCAATATACGCTGGATTCTGAGGACTCTCCTTATCAATCTTGCACCTTCCACAATGGGTGGCTCGCGTATACGGACAGGACATGGCTGCGACAGACTTCAAATCCACCTTCGCTTTTATAGCCGTGGTCTCTCATCTTGATTACACGAAGTAATTTACAATTACTACTCTGAAATATGAATTACATCTGTAATAATCACATACATGTAATAGAATGTTAATAGTACATTTCCCTTTTTTAGGAAATGACCTGTATGTATCTGTGTGACATCAATAAAAGGATCAAGTGCTGCATTATCTTTAGTTACATTGATGTTATTTATTTATGGTGAAACAGTGGTGGAATATCGCTGTTGCTTTCGTATAAATGACGCGGACATACCTGTGTGGCCGCGATCTAATCCTGTTTACATAAAGTAAGCCTGCTCCCGAGCAGGTTTACGCTTACGGCTCTGTTGCTATGACAGCAAGTCCCGGATGAGCTTTGGGGAACCGACTGATCCAGGATCACGCGAAATCGTCAACAATCTAATCCAGCTAACTTACTTAGCGAGGTACGAAGAACGGACCCCAGGTCAGCTTTAAGTGTTTATAAACATGAACATTATGAACTCATGACTCCCTTGGGAAGCCTATGGTTTTTCATAGGCAGGGGATATTTGTTTTATCACAGTTCATTACCAAACAGAGCAGGGTTCTAATTGATTTGTGGCTTTTAGGATATTATGTACAGGTGTGTAAAAGTGGAGTGAATATAATTACAAACAGCAATGCTAGTGGAGTGATGACAGACAGGGCGGTTGGGGGGTGGTGAACAGTTTGCCAACAGTTCTCCCCTGTAGAGAAGGACATCTGCCATTTCTTTTTCCTTTTAGTCAAACAATTCAGGTAGTGATGAAAGAAAATCAGACTGTGGCAGTGCTTGCAGCAGGTAACGGAGTGATAATGCAGAGTTTTTACTGCAGTGGACAGTCCCTAGTGTGACCATCGCTGGAACCAACCAGCTGATTTACACCATGGCAGCAGTCATCAGTGAAGTTCTTGGCTGCAACATGAACAATCTCAAGTAGCAATGCTACTAAACTTGCTGGAGAACTTTTAGTTCAGGCCACTTGATGAGTTTCACACAGTACTGCATATTATTTTATTAGGTTGGCACAAATGTAGGATTGTGTTTGTGATATCACGATGTGTCTGTTTCCTTTTCATATTACACTAAAGAGATCATCGCCTACAAGCCTCCGTAAACGAACAGCATGTCTATAAAAGCCCATTCATCATCCGGCCCTCCTGCTCAAACACAACCATGTAGCGCTCATCCCTCCACCCGTCTCATTCAGCATCCACACACATGTTGCAGGGAACGGGAAATAGAGTAGAGCAGCAAAGCTTGATTTTCTTTAGGATTGGTTAAACTAAAAGACGTTGACAAGGAATTTTAAGGGTTTTAGGAAGCATAAAACCGAAATCAGTTGTATTGGATACGAGTATAAATGAGTGCTTAGGCTCATGCAAGAAAAAACATCTTAGACAGGATATGACAAAACGTACTGTGATACAATTCTTCATTACTACAGCTCATTGAGTGCTTTTGTAAAAAGTCAAATCTGTGCTCCATTAAACCCTGTAGAAGTTGTTTCGAATGCTGACAGTGGACAAACAAAGTTGTCATTTAGCTTAAACATTAACAGTAGAAAAGGCCCGATAGGAATCTAACATCCTTGGAATCAAGCTGTGGGAGTGAGTTTTGAAACCTTTCTGTAGGACTGCTTTAAACTTGCCTTCTTGGTGATGTGTGTCTGATGTCTTGTTTGACTTGAGCAGATTCTTTACGTGCTTTAAGTTTCTAACACATTTGCTTTAACCAGTAATTGAAACTGCTGAGTAGGAAGTACTAAAGTGGGTGTTGAGCATGTTGGGTGTGTCCTTATTACCTGTTTCGATGTTTTCTTTTAATTGAAAGCGTTTCATGAATATGAAATGCTTCTGCGTAATGTTAAACGTTATAAAATATTCTTATGATTTAAACTCTGTATTCATGGCTTATTCTTTCCTGGCCTTTCCTGTAAGCACTTTTATGCTCGGTGGTAAAATATCACAGAACTAGCAGTTTGGCGAGTGTCATACCGCCTGGATTAGTGGCTCAGCTGGTAATTCAGAGATTTATGTAGCTTAGTTTGCTGTGTCATGCTGATTTGGGGAGACTGGACACAGACCTGAGTCATTCTCTTCTGGGTGATCACAGTGGTTACTCTCCTCCCTTCCTCATCTCACCCTGCAAAGAAATCTTTGTTGTTCTGCCTTGATCTCTTCCTCTGTGTTAGTTTGCTGTCCTTTCATTAGCTAGCTTTAGGACTTCTCCTCTCCTCCATGAATGTATCCCCACTAATCCCATTACATGCTTGTCCTTGTCCCACATTTATCAAACATACTTTATAAAATCAAACAGTTAGAAATGACATTCATTACTTCATTATGTAACATGTCCCTGTGATCTAAACAGCCTGTTAGCCCTCGGAGCACATTTAAGTAAATTGAAATAATTGTGCCAATAAATTAGATTTGAAAGCTCTTATTCTAATTTTCTGTTTTGATGATATTTGGGATATGCTGTTTATGTAGAACAGCTAAAACTAGTTCTTTATATTCCCATATAAATGATAAACACATATTATTTACAAAACACTGCCCGGTGGACGCCAAAGGACGGCCTGTTTTGATTATGCTGGGATCTTTTTGGAGCGCACATTTTTGGTCTACGATCAAAGCTGCCACACCACGCTGGATTAATCTCCCAGTAGCTGAGTTTATGAAGTCATAAGAAAGGAATGTCCCACACGTTCCTGCTGTTACACCATATTTGGACTGGGACACCTTTGCTAACCTCTGTTGCTCAATGACACACTGATTTGAATCTGGAGGTGCTGGCGACATATTTGCAGCAGTGTGGGTTCACAGAGGCTGTTTAGACTCTGAGCATGTGACACACCAGTAGCGTGCCACGCTGGGCCTCTCGGGGTGGTGTACAGTGTCACTGTGTGTGTCTATTTAAGTGTTTGTCGTGTAAATGAGGACAACCAAGATATGTGAAGTATAGAGTGGTGTACCACAGTGACAGGTTAATGTCAGTGTGAGTGTGTGTAGCAGTTTGTGTGGCCAGAGAAGGTCAGCAGCCTCCAGAGGACAAAGCGCTTGTGTTCTTCCACAATCGCCCGTTTGATCAGACAGATCATTTGGCATCTGTCAGGCTAAAAACAACAACACAACATGAAACCAAGCATACGCTCTGCAGTCCTGCAGCTAACTCCTGACAGTCTGTCTGCTGTAGGCTGAAGAAATCAGGGGCTCATTCATCTGCACCTGTCAGCGTCTTTATGCTAACAATAGATCAAACAGTATGTGTCCACAGGATGTGTAATGTTGAAGGTTACCGTACATCCTTATCTCCAGCAGCAGCACTGAGAATCAGTTATCACTGATCGCTGTCTCTGCTTTGTTTTGACATATTTCATATTTATATATTTCATATTTATAAGGTAAATACCCTACAACATTACAGAGAAGAAGAAGTAACCCCAGGCTCGGTGAGGGGCAGCCATCTGCCGTCACCAGCTGGAGGTGATGAGTGGAAGACTCGATAGGCCACTCTTATTTTCATCCACTGCTTCGTTACCTCGACACGATGTTTTGGATCATCGTCATGCTTGAACATCCATCTTCATGGGACGAAGGTTCCTCGTCACAGTACGATACGCGGTCCTGTCTATTGGCCCCTCCATGCAGGGAGGTCATGTTGTGCTCTTAGCAGAAAAATGACCCATGTTTCCACCGCTTTACTGTGGGGGCGGTGTTCTTTGGTTTTTAGTGATTGTAAAGAAGTTTTCACAGACAAACCGTCACAAAAAACCCCATTAAGTGCCAAAATGACATAAACCTGTAGTTTTAAAATTTTTAAAAAACTTCTCAACAGAAAATCTGTTTAAACAAAAAGGTTTTGAAGTGCTTTTTAAAAGAATGGACAGAGTCAGCTGTAGACTGGTGCAGAGCCTTGGTGGTTTCTCTAATCCAGCACAGAGGCCAGTACATTAATCTAAATGCAATGATGGAAACGCATTGATAATTTCTTCCAGTTCAGCAGAGGAGACCATGTTTCACAATTTAGAAATGTTAGGAGTGAGATAAAGATTTTACACAGTTGAAACTCAGAGAAGACTCAAACATTACACCAAGATTTTGAATGCTGAACTTAGCATGTGAACAAAAACAGAATAGAATGCGTTTTATTGTCACTACACACATGCACAATAAGCTTCAGAGCATCTCCTATTCAGTGCAGACGTGGGAAAAGAAAGAGGGGTGAGTTGCACAGTTCTGCAGCACTATCTACAAATATAGAAACAAAACATAGTGCTATATATTACAGTGTGGGTTACTGCACGTAAATTAAGTGTTGCACTGTGGTGATGATAGTTGTGTAGTCTGTGTATAGAGGTCCTACATTGGGGGGTGGAACTGTGTTTATCATGTGTGAGTTCAGGTTACGGGTGGAAAAAACTGTTGTGAGTCTGTGGGTCTCCTTGCTGATGCACCTGTAGCGCCTCCCTGAGGGAAGCAGGTTGAACAGGTTAGAACCGGACTGGGAGCTGTCATGGATAATGCTTGCTGCTCTGCTGAGGCAGCGGGAGGAATAAATGTCCATCAGGGAGGGGAGAGGGCAGCCGATGATCTTCTGTGCTGTCTTGACCACACTCTGAAGCCTCTATCCGCCTTAGTGCAGCTGCCGTACCATACCGTGATGTCAGCAGCAGGTTGGAGTTCAGCTTGTACTTCCTGAAGACTCTCAGGAAGTGCAGCCGCTGTTGGGCCTTCTTGACGACCGCTGAGATGTTGTCTGTCCAGGAGGTGTCAGCAGAGATGAGGACACCAAGGAACCGGGAGGTGTGGACCCTCTCCACACACTCCCCGTTGATGTAGAGGGGGGCCAAGTCAGTGCCTCCTGACATTGACAATGACCTCTTTGGTTTTCTTAGTGTTCAGTCCCAGGCTGTTTTCTGAACACCATGCTGCCAACTTTAGGACTCTTTATGCTGATTCTTTCATCCGGGCTGGACTTCTTATTCTTGACTGAAACTTGGCTTTGCCCTGGTGAGTTCTTTTCTTTCTCAGAACCAACCCGATTCACCTTTCTAAGCTCACCCCAGTCCACTGACAGAGGTGGAGGGCCAGCTTCAGTTTTTAAAAACAAATTCACTGTGGTGTGCCTCAAGGATCTGTGCTCGGCCCAGTTCTTTTTTCCTTGTACATGCTGCCTTTGGGAGTAATACTTAAAAAATATAACATTTCCTTTCACTGCTACGCCGACGACATAAAAATTTATTTCCCTTTGACATCAGATGTCTCTACGTCTCTGGAACCCCTGTTTGACTGTCTAAATGAGGTACAAACGTGGTCACGTCTCTCACACTGAAAGACAAAAGTTTTAGTTTTTGATAGTCACACCCCGCTGGAACAACTTACTGATGCCTTAGGGCCCCTTGGTAGCCATCTCTCACTCACTGTTAGAAACCTTGGTGTTTTCCTGGACAGCTCAAGAAATCGACCTCCTCTGTGGTAAAAAACAGTTTCTACCAGCTGCGTCAGATATCTAAAGCAAAGCCATACCTCCCTTTGAAGGACCTTAAAAAACTCATTCATGGTCTTATCACTTCCAGATTAGACTACTGTGATTCCCTCTACTCGGGCCTCCCACCTTCCTCTATTCACCGGCTCCAGTTAGTTTGAAATGCAGCTGCGCGTCTCTTAACTGGAACTAGAAATTATGCCCACATCACACCAGTTTTAGCCAACCTACGTTGGCTCCCTGTTGATTATCGTACCAATATTCAAAATTCTTTTGCTTACCTTTAAAATTTTAAACAATTTAGCTCCCAGCTATCTATGCGAACGCCTCCATTTGTAAATCCCTAATAAGGCACTTAGATCTTCCAATCAAACGCTCCTGACGCAGCCGAGGTCTCGTCTGAAGTCCAGAGGGGATCGGGCCTTTGCTGTCGTACCTCCCAGACTCTGGAGTAACCTCCCTCTTTATATTCGTTTCTCCGAGTCCATGCAGTCTTTTAAAATGCGTCTTAAAACTTATTATTTTAGTCTGGCTTTTGATCCAAACTAGTATGTTATTTCTATTTTATTTATTTATTTATTTTGATAACACTTCTGAAGCGTCAGAGCTGTCCTTGCCTGTGATAGAGCTGACCTGCCATAGGACACTGGGAAGAGTGTAAATCCAGGCTGAATTCCTTGTGTTGGACAGTATTTGTGTGCAGCAGCAGCAGAGCGCACAAAACTGTATGTTTTGGTAAGCCTGGCCTTCTTGTACTGGATGTCAGTGAGCCAGTAGCTGGTGAGTTTATCACATTAACATTTTTACTAGCAATTTCACTAGCTGGGACCACATCCTCAGTTACGATGAACGATGATGGATGAGGGAGCGTGTACTGGTGCTGCAATGTGGGGAAGGCCTCAAAGAGGACCGGCAGCGGCTCCTGGGCTCCAGGTGGGCATGAAAATGAGAACAGAGGGTATTGGTGAAGGGGGCATATATAAACTGAGGCGGCGAGAATGAGGTGTGGTCCCACTCCTGAAATTCAGATAATATCTCCACTTAGAATAAACTGGGTCAAAGAAAAAGTGCCTCTGATTGGGCTGCTTTCTACAGTTGGCTGTGAGTCCATTGCAGGGCATCAAACATGGATAAGGGGTTGTTTCAACAGTAATTCTATGATGAAAAATTAACGAGGCATTTATCAGGATCTATATTTAATTTAATATCTATTTAACATATTTAATCAATATAAAGCTCAGTGTCTATTTCTTAGCTTGTAAAGTTGTGAAATTCATGGCAGATTCACTTCTTGGCTGTTTTGCGTTTTATTAGATAGTTGATAGTAAAGAGTGTCTTTGCCTGTGGCTTTGTTAAGACTGCAGGTTTTTGTCCGCCTGACCTTTGGTGACCTTGGCGAGCTCAGGATGAACAGGCTGTCTGCTCTGTTTGGGTGTGATGCTGCCTGCAGAGACAGTCTACTCTCATGCAGACACAACATCTTTACTGATATAACGTGGTCATGGACTCTTCTCTGTTCTTCCTTATTAAATAATAGTAAAATGACTCTGCAGTTTTGATTCAAAATGCACCAGGTCTGCTCAGTCTGAATCACACCGTTAGAGCCACACCAAATGATTGGAGCACCAATGTTAGCACTCAAAGAGTCTAAGCAGTACCACTACCAGCTTTGGCCAGTGCAGGACTGAACATGTAGATCCATGTTGTACTGAGCAGACACTGAGCAGAGGCAACATGCAGTAAATGAATTAGTGGTCTCCACATGTTTGCACCCAAGGTTTCCCTGCTTTTGTGAGCTGAGCTGTTTTAATATTTTCCATGTATTAGATGATACTGTCCAATGCTTCCAGGGCTGTGAAGATGGAAAGAATGATGTTGCAGTCGTTGCTGAAGTGTTGGTACCATTTGAAGGAAGTCATTAAAGCGCCAGAGCGAGCAGACAAGGCAAGCACTCAAAGAATGTGGAAGGCAGTCGGGGAAAGTTGCCATGGACGGACTTGATTCCTCCCAGCCCCAAACAGCTTTTATACTGTGGACAAAAATACATGAAAGTGTGTGTGTGTACCTGTTTAGATGTCTCTGTGGGGACCAAGAATTGGAATGTTACTATACTTGTGGGGACCAACAGTCATTTATGAGGACAAAAGTGCCTCACGAGTTTGAGACTCACAATGTGGTTCTAGTGTCAGGGTTACAGTTAGGTTATGGTTAGGTTTAGGTTGAGCGTTAACCATCCATTATTGATGGTTACGGTGAGCGGCTAGGATGTGTCCTCACTAAGATATCAAAACTAGAATGTGTGTGTGTGTTAGTGAAAGGAACTGTAACTGGTCCCAGTAGCAGCAGGATACAAACGCCATAATGACACAGCTGCCTCTCGTCTGCCTTCCTCCCCTGAGTGAAATAAGATATTTGGGACCTTTGAATAGTTTTTTGAAAATATTTTTTTGTTTAAAGAAAGGAAAGAGAAGTTTAACCCTTTAACTATTTAACTGTTAGGTGTCAATCCCTGGGAGGGTTTCCCCCTTTTATTTGGCGTGGAGTCAGAATTATGGCTTCTCCACACTGTGGAAGTAGCTCTTTGACACAGTCGAGCAGTCATTGGTCATAACAGGATCATTTAAGACTCGATGATGAATAAGACTGTTGAAGTGCATGAGAAGGATCTCATATAAAACAGTCTGTGTCTGCTCCTCAATTCAATTTAATTCAGAAGACCCCTATGAGTGCAAGATCAAGGAAACAGTTCACCTTGCCTGGGATAGTGTTACCAGGGCCCTGCCCTGGAGCCAGGCCCGGGGAGGGTGCCAGAAGCTGTACATCTGGTGGCCGGGCACTGGTCCATGGGGCCTGGCTGGGCACAACCCGAAAAAGGGACATGGGCCCATTCTTATGCAGGCCCACCACCTGCAGTGGGCGCCATAGGGGTCGCATGCAATGTGTGCCACGTGGCAGCCAGGATCAGAGGCCATGGTGGACGGATCCCCGGCTACCAAGACCAAGACTAGACTTAGTGTCTCATAGTCATTGAAGAACTCTGACTTGCTTCCTGTTCTAGTTGTTCTCTGGAAAAAAATCTGCAGGTCAAACAGGTGCACATACAAAGAGCACATTATTGATTAAAGCCTGGAAAACAACTGAGGCATTTGTCAGCCCGGCACGCTTGAAATGTCCAAGTGTTGAAAACAGTTTTCCATTCGTCACCTCCCCAATGTCCACCAGATGGAACGTGTTTCTAAGATCAAGCTTAGTGAAGATTATTGCTCTATGTAGTGGCTAAAAGCTCCAGCTGAAGCTGTTCTACAGTGGCTGGATGCAAAGCCCAATCACCATATAACACAACGCCTCGCAGATTCATTCCCCATTCTGACTCTGGGATGTGTTGCACTCAGAGAGAGGAAATGTTTGCTGATATTAGCCTGTATGCATCCCTCCCCGATGGCTAATATAAGCCCCCATGGTGGTATTGTCAATCCTCACAAGAACAGTAGGAAGCGCCTGAAGAAACCACCCAGCGCTGAAACCCTCTTAAACAGCCAAGCCAGACCACCAGGATGGCTGAGCCATCATACCCAGTAGCCAAAGGTATAATCTAAAGGGGACTGTTTTGTGCAGGCGAAAAAGAGTCAGGAATGCTGTGAGCAGGGCTGTGGAAGCTCTGCCATAGCCACCACCAAACAACTGAGTTATTTTTACACATCGGCTAGCATCTGGCCAATCCACCACCTTTCATTGCTCATGCCGTTACAAAACAAACAAACAAAACAAAACCCATCAACCCATAAATACGAAGAATCACTGTCGGCCCACCAGGCAAATGCCCAGTATGCCCGATTGAAGGCACTCACAGCTATGGCCTCTGACAGAGTGATGTAAAAGAGATGGAGTCCAGAGATAAACCCAGAATTGTTATGTGTTGTACTAGAGACAACACACTCGTTTTGCAGGATCCACCTGTGTTATCGCACAGGGAGAATTGATGTGGCCATTCTTCAGTCCTTCTCTACCACTCCTCCTGAGTAAGTCTGCTCAGCTGCACTGACTTCTCACGATGTTCTTGATGAGGAAGCTGATCGTGACTTGTAGTTTCTTTCAGTATTCAGTTATGGCAGTGGTGTCCAAACCCAGGCCACGAGTGTCCTGCAGGTGTTAGACGTGTCCAGCTGATTTAAATGGCTCAACATGCCTTGAAGTTCTCCAGACACCTGGTAATGAACTAATCATTTGATTCAGGTGTGTAGACCCAGGGTGAGATCTAAAACCTGCAGGACACCGGCCCTCGAGGCCTGGAGCTGGCCAAGTTATGAAGCTAACTATTCTCAAGGCTAATGTAACAAGTTCTTCAAATGATTTCGTTTGCAGTACGTATTTTTCAGACCATAAGCTGCAGGGGATTATAAGGCACATTAAGCGAAACAAAGCAGTCAGATAAATCAAACTTTATTAAACTCATTCTTCTTGCTTCCTCCACTTCTCTACCATTGATTCATTAATGTTGAATTCTCTGGCAGCGGCTCTATTCCCATGTTGTTGCAGTATATTAATGACTAACCTCGTATTGTGGATGGATTATCTCAGTTGTTCTCCTGACTGAAGTTTGGTCCGTTTACAGCAGGGGTGTCAAACTCAAATACACAGTGGGCCAAAATTCAAAACTGGAACAAAGTCGCGGGCTAACGTTAATATTTATTGAAATATATTTATTCCTCCAGATATAAGAATGAATCTTTTCTTATGGACTCAAACACGTTTTGCTGAAAAACTGAATATGGAACAAGCAAAGCTTAATACTAAACAATATATATATTAGCTGTATAATACCAGTAGGCCAGCTCTAATAGTAATTTGGTATGGCTTCGCGGGCCAAATGTAATTAGGTTGCGGGCCAAATTTGGCCCACGGGCCAGAGTTTGACACCTATGGTTTACAGCAGGGGTGTCAAACTCCAGGCCTCGAGGGCCGGTGTCCTGCAGGTTTTAGAGCTCACACTGGGTCAACACACCTGAATCAAATGATCAGTTCATTACCAGGCCTCTGGAGAACTTCAAGAGATGTTGAGGAGGTCATTTAGCCATTTGAATCAGCTGTGTTGGATCAAGGACACATTTAAAACCTGCAGGACACCGGCCCTCGAGGTCTGGAGTTCGACACCTGTGGTTTACAGCATCCTGCCATGCGATTGCATTTGTCTCTAACCATCAGGAACCCTCACGTTAACTTTTATCGAGTGGAAAAGTGAAACAAAGAATGGTCCTACCGGCTCGCCACTTCAATATGAAGAAGATTAATTCAAAGGGAGGGAACAAAACCTGACCTGTAGGTCAGAAAAACGTCCATTGGCACATCAAGTTCGATTCAGTTTACCGGTAAACAAATATTTTTCTGCAAGCCTATGTAACAATGCAAATCATCATCAACCAATGTACAACAGTTAAATTATTAATTATCTTGGCTACGTAGCTTAATCTATACATTCCAGTAGCGTTCGCTACAAACAATACAAAAACAACAATAAAAGAAAACAGCTGTCTAACAGACAGCATAGCCGAATTCAAGGCAACACATAACAATAATCATTCAATCGCACTTTGTTTCAAAGTAAGCCCATTAAAATGCTTAAGTAAATAAAAGTGTTCAAAAACAGCGGTTTTTGAGCCGGAGTTCTGCTCGCGGTGGGAACGCCGCCGCACAAAGTCATTTTTTAATCGCGCAAACGATCGACTGGTTACTGACAACCAAAAGGTTGTTTTTGGTAGATATTAAAGATCATGGGTGGGCGGGGCAAATGGAGCAGTTTTCTACAGTCGAGTAAAATTCCAGGAAAGAGCTGGGTGTGGCTTTCCTTTAAATCACATGATCAACAGCTTTAAGATGGAGGCAACTCGCTCAGTGTTTCCTGTTTCATTCTTAGACTGTGGCGATGGTAAGTAGCAGCTTTTCACTTGTTACCTGGCATCTTTTCAGCCACCAATGATAGTCATTGTATGTTATCAACATTTCACTAACTATGTTTTCTCTCATGTTTAAAATAGGCCGACCAAGAGCAAAATAGGTATGTCTGCAGACTCTGCTGTAGCCAAAGTTATCAGATCTCCTGTGTTTTTAAATCCCTAACTGCTCGATCATTATCATTTTAGAAGACAACAATTTCTCAAAGGAGGTTCAAAACTAATGCCTACAAGATTACCAAGAGGATGGTTCGGGGCTCTTACATGACTCCGGGAAGTCAACACTTGGTGGATGAGGTGTGTTACCTTTGACACTTTTAAGACAGTCCTGTTTATCACTACTAACAATAAGCAAATATGTTTTCACTCAACAGATCCTTCACAGCATGTTGTTTCTGGGCAAAATCAACAACATCCCCTTTTCTCCAGAAGAAATCTTCCCTAATCCTTTTGTTTTGGGTTCTTTAATGAGAAGATATCCCAGGCCTTTTAAGTTGTATTCGACTCAGCTTCCCAGGCGAAGTCCCTTCTCCTGTGTGCTCGACATGGTAAGATAACTCTTCTCACATTGTCAGTCAATCTGACAAACTTCCAGTTTTTAGGAAAGTATAATGCAAAGTGCTTTTTTACTGAGAAATCCAAAGAAAATCCATACTGTACCTTATACTTCAACATATGCTTCTAGCTATGCTTCTCCACCAAACACAGAGACTGCAGGAGAGCTGGAGACTTGCTTCAGAATTTGTTAGTTCTAAATAATGTCTAACAGACTCATTATTGGAGATGCTTACAGTCTTCAAGGCGTATATGATGCTGTCACTGTGTAGCTGCTGGATCTGTTAAGTCAGCTCAAAGACTCTAAATTCAGCGTGTTTTGACAGCCCGGCATAGCAAAATAGAAAAAAAAAGGTCAATTAGCAAATTTAATTATAAATTAGTGAGAACAAAGATGGATTTTTGCTTATTGATTTAAAATTAAATAGATTTTTGTGACTTGTTTCACCCCCTATCTTAAAATGTCTAAACCAAAAGCATCCAATGGTCCTGCATAGTTAAATAAGTCAAGCAGCGAAACAAACATGTTGATCAACTTTCTATTAAAAACAACTATATAATCAGGTGCAACACTTTGACCAGATCTGTAACTGTTTTCAGATCGTCCTGCAAAATAACTCAGAGAATGAAGAGCAAATAAAGCAGAGTCTGCAAGATCTCCTCACAGACTTGGACTTAGAAGAGAATAATAAAAAAACAGCTTTCGTCTCGTCCACCATCTGCATTTCTCAAAAATCTCAAACCAACAAATCAGAAAGGTACTACGGAGTCTCCATGTCCACCAAAGGTCCTAACGCTGGCAAAATTATGATTGCTGCCTCCTGTCTTAGCAAATGGCATAAATATGTATCTGGTGCGGTGATGACCTATTATCCAAACACAGTCCAGAAAGATTACTTTGATGGAACAATTGAAGTACCTGGAAATATCAGGTGTGAGGCTTTTTGTCTCCGTGATGGTGCCAGAATGAAGCCTTGCAGATCATGTAAGAATTTGTTTGGCTTGAACACAGAAGACCTCAGAGAGTGGCCATATGGTAACTGTGCTGAAGCTGAGAGCCTGAGCAATTTGCTTGAAAATGAGAGAGAAGTTGAAACACATGTGGATGAATACTCAGCTGAAAAGGACAACAGGCAGAGAGCTGAGGATGAGGTTGGTAGGGTTCTTAGAACTGTGTTGCAAAGGATTCGGTTTAACTGGACAGGTGAATTTTACAACCCAGAACAAGAGTGAGATTTCATGAAATCATTTGCATTCATCATTCTGATAAATCAAAGATTCTCTGCTCTGACAGCATCTGTGTGGATTTTCTGTAATCACAGAGACGTGTATAAGCATGTTTACTTTCCATCTCCATGTAATTGTCACATTTAATAATTAAAACTGGCTTCTATGGGTTTTTGTTTGTTTGCTTACATATCTAGTGTTTAATGCAATATGAAGCATTATCAGACAGCATTTATTGGGAAGAATCCCATATTTATACTGGTCTGTACCCAGGGTACACAGAAAATAAAAACACATGTTTTCTTATTATGATCCCAACTATAATTTACTTAAGCAAAAGCACTACATGTGTAGTTATAATATTTATAGCAGTTACTGTTGAGCTTTAAATTTATCATCTTAAATGTTTATATGCTGATTATATTGCTTTATATAAGAAAGGCCTAACTCTGAGTACACTCTGTGCCAAAAAGTGCTGACAGGAAACTGCATGCTTTTGCAGAAACGTGCTTTTGCAGCTAGAAAGTGAAGCTGATATATATCAGTTTTAATTAGTTTTTACCAACTGCTTGCTAGGGCAATCCCACGAGTTTGGTGTTTTTGTATTGAACATGATTCCAAGTGCTTTCTATAACACATAGCAGAGGTGCCACAACAAAGACTGAGAAGAGGACAGGAAGAGACGGTGAAGGAGATGCACTCCTTCGCCATTCATGTTAAAGCGTTGCATAGCTTTAATTTTAGAGAGTGTTGCATAACTTTAGTCATTTTTCTACCACAGGTGAAGCCAAGAATTGTGAAGCTCTCTTTTGGCCAAATACCAGAATCTGTAAGAAGAAGAAAAAACAAACAATCAAATAGGTCATTATTAAGAGAACAACAATCTCTTGATGATTATCCACAGTGTCTTTGATAACTCTGAGATACAAACTGTCAAGGATATACACATCCCAGCAAACAATAGCTGTGTTTGACTAAAGCGATTAATAACAAGGACAGAGCTACAATCACTACAGTCAAACATAAAGGGCTTAATCCTGAATCCAAGTCTGAGCTGTGATGCCGTTGGTGCTGAAAGCTGCTCAGATCCTGAAGCTGCACGTTTTGTCTCTCTCTAACCAAACCAGCAGCAAAAGAAGACACATTTCGCTTGACATAAACATTGTCATGAATTCCCTCTTACTTTTGCTGGTTTGCTTCCACCACCATTAAAACACACACAGAAAAACAACACAGCACAACTCTCTGCCTCTCTCAGTGTACTTTAAGAACACCGTTTCCCATCTCAAATCTCTGTTTTTGGCATTATTCGCTTGCTTGTTATGAAGCAGTCTACCGTTGCTTACAGCCATTTTTTTTAATGACTTCCGACAAGACAGCCTCCTTTCTGCTGTTCAATACCAAATTTTATGTATTTTTTCAAATTAAGTGAAACTGCAAAATGCTCTGCTGTGTCTCTATTAAAACCTCTTATTAAAACCTCTGAATCACTTCAGCAGCATCAGCCAATGTACATTTGTTGAGTCGTGGTTCTCGTCTGCGTTTGTTCTACTGCAGAATAATATTTTTAAGGTTATCTACTGTAAAAAGCTAGGCCAGGAAAATCTCCTTCATGGTTTTGTGTTTTATCCTCAGTTACTTTGACACAAAAGCATCTGCTGTGATGCTCACACCTCTGATGAAGTTTCACAAGTGTCAGTACTGATAAATGATCAGAATTATAATGTTTCTGACTCTCTGAGTAAGAATTATCTCATATGTTATGACTACTGACTTTCTTCAGTTAAAGGACAAAAAAAGGGCACACTGGAGGCTGACAGAGTGTGCAATGGTGGGAATCATTTTGCAGAACTCACTAAAGTTTGTTTCTCCTGGAACAAGCTTTTTACACTTCGGCAAATGAAAATACTGTGTTAAACTAAAAAAGAGCACCAGACCAAGGTCTACAGTACTAACAGAAAAGCATGCCGTTACCTGTTGCCTGTCGACACAGCTGCTGATCTTCCTCACCAAAAAAATGAGGATCCCTGAAAGGAATAGAAAGGTTATGTTACAATGAATGACTGTCACGGTGATCATGGGAAGCTCCGAAATATCACAACAATAGCTACGAAATCACAAAATGCAGTGTGATGTCTGTAAGCACCAAACATGACATCTCTGCAAATTCATCTTGAAACATGTAGGTACCTCACACGTACAGCTGCAGCCATCTCAGCCATTTATCACTGTGGCTGCCAAGTGGCTGCCACTTCACAAGCGCATGGCACAACATAGAAGAGCCACCTCCACAGGACAAGACTCAGCAGTCCATCTGCATCTTAAGGATAAAGGACACTCTTTGAGGATGCTAATGTTCACATTTTGGACAGAGAGGACAGATGGTTTGAAAGAGGAGTGAAAGAAGCCATCTATGTCCACTGTGAGCGACCATCTTTGAACAGAGGCGGGGTTTACGACACCAACTCTCTGCCATCTATAATCCAGTTTTGAGATCCTTCCCAGACGCCTTAACGCCCACTCACATCCTGGGCCATCTGACCTCAGGAATTCGCATGATAAGGTGGGGCCAGGTTTCACAATGAACTCACCCGAAACTCTGGCTGATTGGGACCCACACCCAGTTTCACACCTTGGCTCAGGTGATTAGAGGATCATCAGGGGGTCCTTTTGTCCCTCTGTGGGGGGAAACTCCCACTAGGTTTATATCTGGGACTCTCCACCATTTGACCTTAGAACTGAAGAAGCTTCTCGGATGAGAGGTGAAACGTCTTCAAGTAACTTAAAGAAGTCCAGACGCTTTTCTTTGCAAGCTCCTTTGACTACGATGACCTGGATGACTGAGAACCTTCACAGACATAAGGTGAATGTGACAAACAAAGCGCCTTCTTGTTCTCTGTGATAATGTAAAGTTATTAATGAAAAAACAAACGAGTAAAAAACGGACTGGAAACATGTCTTCAATCAAAACTCGACAAAAACAAAGAAACAGCCTCACTTCTCTGCGACGCTCCCTAAAAATGACGTTACGTGTTACGTACCAGAGATTTCTATACAGCCCTTTATCAAGCCGAGAGAAAGTGACGCAAAACCCTCCAACTAATAACGACTAGCAGAGAGGCTCAGCTGAGTGTAGTTACCTGGTTTGCAGACGCATACAGACGTTTCCTGTCCTCTCGGACGCAGCTGTGATAGAACATGTGGTGCATTACCGCCACCAACTGGCTTGGAGTGAGGACCGGAAATCGCTCATGCCAAATCAAAAAAAAAAAACATAAAGAAAGATTAAGTGAAGAGATAAATGAATACATTAAATCAAGAAGAAAAAAACCCACCACCGGACATATACATCCTCATATCCTTCTGTACAAATGAGTTTGTTTTAGAAACTGAAAAAAGCCACAAAACCTTCACATCTAGAAATCCTTTGCAGTAAAACTTGTTTTTTGGCAGGTTCCACAGGTTTTGAATCAGTTTTCTTCTTTATTCCTGATAATTTTGACAATGAAAAAGAACATGTTCTATAGGGCTTTGGAGTTGACGTCACGCCGCAATGCATTGTGGGAGCGCGGCACCATTTTCGAGGTCTACGAATCAAAACAAACACACTGTGTTGGAACGACGATTACAAGATGCTTAAAAGCAGCTCAAAAGAGAACGGACTGTATAGAGACCGATTGCGTCCAGAGGCGAAGCGGCGGTACTTGCAGAAAATAGCGTGCAGTGGAAATGTGGACCCGTATGAAATACGGCCGTGGAGTAGAAACCCTGAAGACGTAGCCTGATATATTTTCGTACCTTATCTGTGGAGTCAGCGCGTACAAGTCGTCATTCAAACAAAGGTAAGTCAGCTCGAGTACTGCGTGTGAAATGCGTTTGATTTCCCTGCAAACATTCACATTAGTGCAGCATAAATTCATTCATGAGGGGAAATTACAGTGAGAACATGTGGAGGCTGTTAGAGGGAGAAGATAGTGAGTTCAGTGCAGGGCTGTGCAGAGAGGTTTAAAGGGGCGGGTGCTCAAAGTTAAAAAGGGGCACATTGAACCAGGCTGAATAACAACAACACACATTCATCAAGAATCTAATATGGGAAGGGCAGGGCTGTGTTGGTCTGAGACTGTAGACATTAAAAAGTCCACAGGAGAGATGGTAGCTGATTAAACAAGTGTCATGAGATAATAACAAAATGCAAAGATTGGTGACAGCGCTTGGAACCATAAGGCAACAAAAAACTATGTATGTAAAAAAAAAAAAAAAAAAAAAAAAAAAAATATATATATATATATATATATATATATATATATATATATATATATACATATACACACACAGTGGGGCAAAAAAGTATTTAGTCAGCCACCGATTGTGCAAGTTCCCCCACTTAAAATGATGACAGAGGTCAGTAATTTGCACCAGAGGTACACTTCAACTGTGAGAGACAGAATGTGAAAAAAAAATCCATGAATCCACATGGTAGGATTTGTAAAGAATTTATTCATAAATCAGGGTGGAAAATAAGTATTTGGTCACCTCAAACATGGAAAATCTCTGGCTCTCACAGACCTGTAACGTCTTCTGTAAGAAGCTTTTCTGTCCCCCACTCGTTACCTGTATGAATGGCACCTGTTTGAACTCATCATCTGTATAAAAGACACCTGTCCACAGCCTCAAACAGTCAGACTCCAAACTCCGCCATGGCCAAGACCAAAGAGCTTTCGAAGGACACCAGGAAAAGTATGGTAGACCTGCACCAGACTGGGAAGAGTGAATCTACAATAGGCAAGCAGCTTGGTGAGAAAAAATCAACTGTGGGAGCAATCATCAGAAAATGGAAGACATACAAGACCACTGATAATCTCCCTCGATCTGGGGCTCCACGCAAGATCTCATCCCGTGGGGTCAAAATGATCATGAGAACGGTGAGCAAAGATCCCAGAACCACACGGGGGGACCTGGTGAATGACCTGCAGAGAGCTGGGACCAAAGTAACAAAGGTCACCATCAGTAACACACTACAACGGCAGGGAATCAAATCCCGCAGTGCCAGACGTGTTCCGCTGCTGAAGCCAGTGCATGTCCAGGCCCGTCTGAAGTTTGCCAGAGAGCACATGGATGATACAGCAGAGGATTGGGAGAATGTCATGTGGTCAGATGAAACCAAAGTAGAACTTTTTGGTATTTTGGTATCCTGTATTTGTTGTTGAAGACTTCTTCAGCTTCTTCTCAAGGACATCAGCTGCTTGTTTGGCAGCAGAGGCAGTTAAGAAGCTTCCTGAAAAACACTGAACAGTGAGTTCACTGTGGCATATGACAGATTCAGCTTTCTGTGTGCAAATGTGTCTGTGTCGACCTTTCAAATGCTGTTGAATCCAAAACATCAGCGGCTCCTCGGCTGCTCACTTCATGCACTTCTGTCTGTGTGACAGTCCAATGACATCACAGCTGTTTCCAGCCCCAGTGTCTCAGGACTGGACACCTTTAAACATGTCGAGGATCAAACAGCGTCCAGCTAAACACACATGAAACTATCAGAGCTGACAATCATTCCAATAACATCTAATGGTTCATGTATGTAGACACAGGACTACAAGGAAATGGCTCTCAGCATCTGGCTGTGGGAACACATGAGTCCCTGTTTGTGTTCAGATTGTGTGCATGTTTTAGACGTGTGTCACATGTAGAAACACAACAATCCCACAATGACACACAGATGTGTTTGACACAGCTGTGCAGCTGTAAGTTGTTTCTAATGATTCATTGAAGCTCTTCTAACATTCTGGAGACGATCAGTACATGAATCTGTTCAACACGACAACAGTTTGACTTCAGTGTGAACGTTTGCATTAAATAACCTTCTTCATCCAGCTGACAGCATCTTCATCCTATGATGTGAACAGTTCCTCCTGTTGATGACAAACCTCTGACAGGATCTGCTTGAGGAGCTTTTTCATGTGCAGCTCTCTGAGCTCAGGGCTGAGCTGCTGTTTCATCTTTAAGAGCTGCTGCCTCCTCGCCGGACTTGTTCTCCTCTTCTTCTCCTAATGACACCATTTCTGCTTCATATTAAATTCAATAAAGATGCTGACATGTATCTGTAGCAACAACATCATTGAATCTAGAACAACTGGAGCCAAACCAGTGGCTCTGCTGGGATCACTGGTGAGCCAACACTTCCTTGTTGATGCAGATTTCAGGGCTTCCTTTTGCTCCTCCGTTATAACTGTTCTCTCTTCTCAACACATGATGACACAAAGGAATCAGCAGTGACAAAGATGATGCTGAAGAGAAGCACACACTTCACACATATAACAGACCAGTGCAGTTACACACACCTCTGCTCGACATCAGGCCTCAAACAAAGACACAAAACACTAACTTGACTCTAAACAGAAGAAACGAGCAGCTGTTTCTGTTCTGTGCTTATTTATATTTGACACACATGCTTCTCTTTGTGCAAACACACATCGCACTATAAGGGTAACCTCGCACACAATGATTGGACAGCACAGTGATGATGCTGGGAGATCCTATACGCAGCAACACAGAAACACTGAGAACTTTAAACAATGATGGAAAGTGTTATAAATGACTTGTTGGCCTCTGATCTGTCACAAACAGCTGAAACGTGTCTCTCATGAGTCACATGAAGGTTTTTGACAGAAAGGACAAAAAGTAGCTGCAGTCAGTTTGTGTCATTTTTATATTTATTCATCTGGGAGAAAAATCTGAGGGACATTAAAATGTGTTTTCAACAGAGACAAGAACATGAATATAACAGAACAGGTAAATGAACATGTTTCAAGTAAACAGCTGGACTGATCAGGTCCAAACACAGAGTGATAAACTTGTCAAACAGCTGTCATATCTTTATATAGAAGCTCTTTATAAATGCTGCTCACTGCAGTCTGTTTACTAATAATGTCAAAGTGTTAGAAACACAGAAACATCAGAATGGTCTTTGTTCACAGAAACCTGTCTGGGATCCTTTGTTGTTCTTTTGATGCAGAGTTACATTATAAATATAAAGAGTTATTTCAGAGTCTCATCAGTTTTCCTGCATGTCTTTATTTAACACATCAGCAGGGCTGAAGCTCTCATGTTAAACACACACTGATCTATGGACACGTTCATGTGTTTCTAACAGAACCAGGCTGTTATCAGCCTGCACTAACATTATGTCACACACACTGAATGTAACAGTGACAGTTTACATCATCACACAATCAGCTGTGATTGTTTCACTGTCATCAAACGAGTCAACAGGAAGTAGAATCAATAGAAACCAATCATTTCCTGACAGCATGTCTGATGGAAATAAGTGCAGATTATGTATGAAGTCTAACTGCACACAGTAACTGTGTTACAATAAGGACTTAACAGCGCCCTCTGCTGGAGTGTTTCAGTACTGCGTTAACTAGAATACACCACCTCCTCCTCACACCACCTGCTACAGCTCTACTCTTCTATGACTACAGTCATCCACAGCACTGATGTGAGGTCACATGGTTCATATGTAAGGAGCACAGCTGACCTCAGGTCAGTTTAATGACTGTGAGCAGCAGCTGTGTTATTGTCACTGTGACAGGGAGACACTCTCAGACACAGCGCTCATGTCAGCTTGTTCTCATGCAGGAGGATCAGGAGCTCCATGTTTGTCTTTCTGTTTGAATCATGATGTGTTTGTGCCATCAGAGTCTGTCATGAGTACTCAGGGTTTCACAGCAGCTCTTCTGGATGCTGACGAGGACTCCAACCTCATGTTTCACCTCTCTGAGCTTCTGATGTCTGTGAACACTCGTGTTTCTTCTCTGGGCTCATCTGGACAAAAACACCTTTCTGTGTTTGGCTGCAGCCTCATTCTGACTGACAGGAAGTGTGTTATCCATGAGCTGCACTTCTGTGAGGAAGTTTCCTGCTGTGTTTCCTGTCTGTGGACAAACACGAGTGTTCCAGCTGAGGACTTGGTTCCTTCCACCTGTCCATACAGGACATCACGCTGTCTGCAGCTCTGTAAATGCAGCTCCAGGTCCTTCCACGTGCTGCTCCTTATTTGTGCAGTTTGTAGTGTGTCCTGGGAAACGTAGCACACATGGTGTTCTTCTGCTGTTTCCTCCTTTCACTGAGTGTGAAACACTGACGCTGTGCTGTTGTTCACAGAGGGGAGCTGATTCTAGCTGCAGCTGGACTCTGTCATCTAACTGAATGTGTTGGTGCTGATCACGGGGCTCTGAGGGGGGAGCAGCAGGAGGACTCTGGATGCTGACGTCAGTGTATCTGTGGAAGCTCCCACAGCGTGTCTGTCATTCAATATTGTGCTGTATATTGTATCTATGCAAAGATGAACAGACTGTGTGTTCACTGGTCTCTGTGCTGCAGCTCTGATGTCATCATCACTCCCTCCTCCACCCTCAGCAGTCCCAGCATGCTGCTGTGGTGCACCCCACCCTCACTCTACACCTGAGCCACAGACCACACCCTCCACCTCAATATACACCACAGTTTTCTCTGCTGTGGAAATGAGATCAGGAGGAAATCATCATTATTATTATTTAATAAACGCTCACATTAATGTGGGCTTATTTGTTTCATATTAGAAACATTAGTTGAGTGTTTTTAGTATAAAATGGTCAAAGTCCCTCTTTTTGCTCCTCCCCTCACCTGTGGATGGGCGGTGCTGTTACCGTGGTGACAGCTTGGATGTGTTTCAGTCCTGCCTGGTTATCACTGCAGGAATCTTTCACATTTATTACAGGTAATAACTCTGATTTTTCTGTGTATTATGAACCAAATGTATCCTGATACACACAGAGATGGATGAGCAGAGGTTGTTTTTGCAGTTTATGTAGTTACTATGGACTTAATGCATACATATTATTAAAATTAGGGCTATAACAGTTGTATTGATGTATAGCAACTTGAAATGCTCCCACAAATGGCTCCACAGCATGTAAAAATATAACAAAAGCTCTGGCGGACTTGGTTCTGTGGTCAGTCTTAAAGGGTGAAGTTAAACTCTGTAATCTTCACTGTGTCACAGAGTTCAGTGAGTCCCGTTATTCACAGTATCAATCAGATCATCAGAGAACAGCTGATCAGCAATCAGTGGTGCCAACAGCGCCTCCTGTGGTGAGAGGATGCAATAATGCAATGTAGCATTTTTCCACTCAACACTTGCAGTCATGGAAACTGTCTGTTGGATCTGTGTGACGTTGCTTTCTTGGTTAGAGTTCCTCACAAATGTCCAGATGATTCTTCTAATGAGGCGTCGACCATGTTTGCAGCTCTTTGGAAGAAAACGTCGCCCTTTGCCATCCTTACTTTTCTTTGACTTCTTCAAATGCAGCTGAACTCCAGCTGGTATTTTCTTGGACTTTGCAGCTGTTTCTGGTCATCAGTTCATTCCTGCAAACCTCTGAAGCTGAACAACAATGATGCTGCATTGCTGGCTGATCCCAAAAGGTTGATTCTGTTCATCTGGACGTTTTCAGAAACGTTTGCTCACTGATCAGGTGACTTCTTCAGTCTCAGCTGACTGCAGCTTTACAAGCTTACAAACAGCACATTTGCACAATGACTGAAAGCAGCAGCACCTGATATATATGATACTAATATAATACATATACATATATAATCCATACTAATGATGAAGGAACTGAGCTCACAGTCCATTGTTCATTCAGTGAACTACTCAGTTTATTTTGGGCCTCAGAAATGCTCACTCTGTTTGTACATCACTGTCAGCAATAGACTCATTCTGCTGTGTGGACAGGAACACATGTGACATCACTTCCTGTTTGTTTGTGACTGAAGAGGAAGAAGTTTACAAGGAATCATTTAGAAGAGTTTCAAACATCAACTGATTGAATCCATGAATCTGAAAACGTGTTTGTGAGTGAAAGAGACAGACATGTACAGACTGAACTATCTGTTCAACAGTCAGAGTGTTTCTGTAACAGGAGACACTCTTTACACTCCACTCAGCACAGGGACACTGAGCCACCAGGAAACCAGACCATAAACCCAGGATAAAGAGTTTGAGTGAATGTGGTGTTGAAGGTGTGGAGGTGGATCAGAGTGTCAGAGGAGACTCTGTAGAAGGACAGAGTGCCAGCAGGACAGTCCACATACACTGCTGCTCTGTTAGAGACAGAGGAGGAGGAGGAGGAGGAGGAGATGGATGTTTGACTCTTATTGTGCCTGACAGAATGAGGACCACGATCAGAGCAGATCAGACTCCAGGACTGATCAGTGAGTCCAAACACACAGTCATCTCTGTCTCCTTTCCTGCTGATGCTTCTGTAACTCACTGATATAAAAACGTTTCCTCTCCACTCGACCTCCCAGTAACAGCGACCAGTCAGACCATTTCTACACAGCAGCTGAAGATAAACATCAAATCTGTCTGGATGATCAGGATATGACTGAACCTCCTCCACACGTGTCACCTTCCTGTTGTTGTCAGACAGTTGGAGCTTTGTGCTCACTGTGTTTGTGTCGATTGTGAGTTGACAGGAATCTGATGGAGAGAACAAACACAATCCAGCTGCAGTTATTGATCCATCATCTGTTCATTGATTGACACTTTGATGATGACTCCTGACATGATGAAGATGGTTGAATGTGTGCTGCTTTGTTTTCATGAATCCCATTAAAAACACACTTACACTTCCTCAGACCTGGTCTCAACCATCGGACTCCAGCAGGCTCCACCCTGAAAGGAGGAGGGGGGTCAGAGCAGCACAGTCAGCATGCACACATGGACATTACATGGCTCTCACACTCACACTGTTACACACTGAGCTCAAAGCTCGGCTCCACTGTTTTATTCAAAGAAATCTACATTTATTTATCAGCACATTTAAAAACAGCTTGAGCCAAAGTGCTGCACAGAGTAGAGAGAAAATAGGAAACATACACAGTAATGACTATAAAGACTGGTCAGGATTGAAAGCTACAGAGTACAAATGTGTTTCCAACCGGCTTTTAAAAATGTCCAGTGTTGGTGACGACCTGATGTGAAGGGCGACTGTTCCAGAGTTTGGCTGCAGCCATCGATAAAGCTCACCTCTGTTTTTACGTCTAGTTCTGGTCAGAAGCTGCTTATCTGCAGACCTGAGGGCTCCACTTGGATTCTTTTGTTAAAGAGAGATAAGATGGAGCCAATCCATTCACAGATTTAAAGACAACCAGATCTGGAAGTGGATTCTACCACGTACTGGTAACCAGTGGAAAAAGCTGGTGATGGGTCGTCTAGCACAGACCCACCGCTGGAACCAGACAATTGATGAGGGAGAGAACTGTGACAGCGCCGTTCCTTCACTTGACCTCAGTCGCTCTCGTCTGCTCCCTCGTAACACTGCTCTTTATTGAGCTTACATGAATATGCACAAGTTCATTATGACGTCTTACACAGGTATGAACAAAGAGTACCAGTCTGTGCATAGTGTGTGTGTGTGTCTGTGTGTGTGTGTCTGTGTGTGTGTGTCTGTGTGTGTGTGTGTCTGTGTCTGTGTCTGTGTGTGTGTGTGTGTGTGTGTGTGTCTGTGTGTGTGTGTGTGTGTACGTGAGTGTGTGTGTGTGTGTCTGTGTGTGTGTGTGTGTGTGTGTGTGTCTGTGTCTGTGTGTGTGTGTCTGTGTCTGTGTGTGTACGTGAGTGTGTGTGTGTACGTGAGTGTGTGTGTGTACGTGTGTGTGTGTGTGTGTGTGTGTGTACGTGAGTGTGTGTGTGTGTGTACGTGTGTGTCTGTGTGCGTGTGTGTGTGCGTGTGTGTGCGCGTGTGTGTGTGTGTCTGTGTGTCTGTGTGTGTGTGTCTGTGTGTGTGTGTGTGTGTGTCTGTGTGTGCGTGTGTGTGTGTCTGTGTGTGCGTGTGTGTGTGCGTCTGTGTGTGTCTGCGTGTGTGTGTGTGCGTGTGTGTGCGTGTGTGTGTGTGCGTGTGCGTGTGTGCGCGTGTGCGCGTGTGTGCGCGTGTGTGTCTGTGTGTGTGTGTGTGTGTGTGTGTGTGCGTCTGTGTGTGTCTGTGTGTGTGTGTGTGCGTGCGTGTGTGTGTGTGTCTGTGTGTGTGTCTGTGTGTGTGTGTGTGTGCGTGTGTGTGTGTGTCTGTGTCTGTGTGTCTGTGTCTGTGTGTCTGTGTGTGTGTCTGTGTGTCTGTGTGTGTGTGTGTGTCTGTGTGTGTGTCTGTGTCTGTGTGTCTGTGTGTGTGTCTGTGTCTGTGTGTGTGTCTGTGTGTCTGTGTGTGTGTGTGTGTTCCAGATGTGACCCTGTGACCCCAAAGCTGGTGCTAAGAGTCCAGCGGTCCCCCTAACAAAGGGCTCTTATACTTAACCAGACACAGAGTAGGTGTCCTCCTACACCAGGGGTCTCAAACTCGCGGCCCGCGGGCCAATTGCGGCCTGCCGGACGATAGTTTTTGGCCCCACCTTAATATGAAAATGTAATGTTAGTTTGATAATGTATGACACTTTACAGTGTTGTGGGCGGAGCTGAATTAACCCACCAATCAGGGTGGGATATGGATCTCAGGGGACACCAGCCGGGCTTGATGCAAGCAGGGAAACATTTCTCAATGAGTCAAAGTTCCAGCAGCGTTGCCCTGGAGTGTTTCTTTCTTTCCTGTGCCTGGCTGGCTTCCTCCTTTCTATTGGGCAAACGCCGACATTCGCCCCAGCGCGCTGCGTTCACAACACTTCAAAAAAAGTTGTTTTTTTAAGTTGCTGCCCAGCGGGACATTATACGTATATAGATTTATACACACGTCAGTGGGATTTAAAGTTATTTTTCCACAGAGAGAGATCTCATATTAACTCTCACAGTGATGCGTAGGCGGCGGGATAAAAGAAAAGTCATGAACTCAATGCAGCCCAATTTAGTCTGCAGTCACATAGCGACACCTGTTCATCGGCAACAACAGTCCCCGGTAACCCGGACTAATTATAGGGTCGCACCGTAATTTGTGGCTCCATGTTTTTATTTGCATCACTGCGTTTGCATTGCAGCAAACATGAACATTACATATATTTCAATATAATGTAAAAGCAGTCAAAACAACTAACATCAGAAACAGCTGATGTTATTTGTTATACAGCGGGGAAAATAAGTATTTGACACATCAGCATTTTTATCAGTAAGGGGATTTCCAAGTGGACTATTGACACAACATTTCCACCAGATGTTGCCATCAAGCCAAATATTGAAGTCATACAATCAAATCAGAACATATAAGTATACAAGTTAAACCATAATAAATAAAGTGAAATGACACAGGGAATAAGTATTGAACACACTTTATTCAATACTTTGTAGAAAAGCCTTTGTTGGTGATTACAGCTTCTAGACGCCTCTTGTATGGATAGACCAGTCGTCTGCATTGCTCAGGAGTGATTCTGGCCCATTCTTCCACACAAACGGTCTTTAAATCTTGAAGGTTCCTTGGGCCTCTTTTATGAACTTTAATCTTCAGTTCTCTCCATAGATTTTCTATGGGATTTAGGTCAGGTGATTGACTGGGCCATTCAAGCAACTTGATTTTCTTTCTTTGAAACCACTTCATTGTTACCTTGGCCTTGTGTTTGGGATCATTGTCTTGCTGAAATGTCCACCCTCTTTTCATTTTTAGCTTCCTGGTAGATGGCAGCAGATTTTTATCCAGAATGTCCCGGTACATCTCTCCATTCATCCTGCCTTCAATAATATGAAGTCTGCCAGTACCCCTTGCTGAAAAGCAGCCCCAAACCATGATGCTTCCACCCCCAAACTTGACTGTTGGTATGGTGTTCTTGGGGTGGTGAGCAGTGCCATTTCTTCTCCAAACATGGTGTGTAGAATGACTGCCAAAAAGTTCAATTTTGCTTTCATCTGACCATACTATAGTCGTCCAATAATCCACAGGCTTCTCCAAATGCTGTTGCGCAAATTTTAACCGAGCCTTGACATGCTTTTTGTTCAGCAATGGAGTCTTGCGTGGTGAGCGTGCATGGATGCCATGGCGGTTCAGTGCATTGCTTATAGTTTTCTTTGAAACAACAGTACCTGCTGATGCAAGGTCTTCCTGAAGTTCTGTCCGAGTGGTTCTTGGCTCTTGGAGAACCCTCCTGATTATTCTTTGGACTCCTCGGACAGGGATCTTGCGTGGAGCACCTGATCGTGGCAGGTTTATGGTGAACTGATGCACTTTCCATTTCCGGATAATGGCCCCCACAGTGCTCACAGGAACATTCAGCATTCTGGAAATGCACCTATAGCCATTCCCATCAAAATGCTTTTCAACGATAAGATTACGAAGATCTTGAGAGAGTTCTTTGCCTTTACCCATCATGAAGTCTTTCCTGTGTGCCTTCTGGGTAATGAGGAGCCTTTATAGGCCATCAATTAGGACTAAAGCAGCTGATATCAATTAGTACTGATAGGGGACAGGATTTCTCTATCAATACTGACAGATTTCAGGTGATCTCCTGGCTTTCTATGTCATTTTGCCCCTTGTTATCTCCATGTATTCAATACTTATTCCCTGTGTCATTTCACTTTATTTATTGTGGTTTAACTTGTATACTTATATGTTCTGATTTGTTTGTATGACGTCAATATTTGGCTTGATGGCAACATCTGGTGGAAATGTTGTGTCAATGGTCCACTTGGAAATCCCCTTACTGATAAAAATGCTGATGTGTCAAATACTTATTTTCCCCGCTGTATGTCACGGTGTCATTTCCGCTTCTTTCTCCTGTAACAACAGCCCGGCGCCGTGAGCAGTCGCCTTTTTTGCGCTCGCTATCCCTGCACTTTCTACCATCTGCAAACGCCACGGTGTTCGTGTCGTCATGAAAGACATGAACATCGAGCGTAAAAACAAAGGAGACTGCTACCGGCTTTTTATCTGCCGATCGCCGTGCTACGGTTGCAAGAAAAAGAAGCAGAAATGACGTTCTCTACGCGTTGAGACGTTCCCCGTCTGTCGGCTAAACGCTTGATTGAAACTTCAATGCGACAGTGACACCAAGTAGAATTATAAATGTCACATAGCCCCAAACATGTCTTTTTCAAAGCCTGCGGTGAAGAGAAAGGTTGTGTGCTCCACTAATCAGGGCTTTATGTATCCTCGTCCGCGCGCTTCACTTGAGGTTAAAGCAACTCCGCGTTGACTGAACTACTTGTTATCAGCCTTTCTGAAACCGAATATTCCGAGTTGGACAGCTCGGGGTTACTCAACCCTGAGTATCGTTTTTCACTCTGAGTTTTCTAAACCGGCTTCCTGAAACAGGGCCCTGATGGTGGAATTGAACTCAGGACCTTCTTGCTGTGCGGCAACAGTGCTAACCATCGTGCCACCGTGCTGCCCACCTACGTCTAATTTAAGGCAAATACGCATTAGAACCTAATGCTCATATCGTTTTCCTTTGCTTTATAGCAATGTGAGCAGCTACTGCTAAATAGCATTAGCTAATAACAGCAGTCTAATTTAATGCAAGTTAGCATCATTTGCATTATAACGATGTGAGGAGTTAATGCTAAGTATGCTGCCATTAGTGGCTAATTCTAATTAGGGGTGAATAATTATTACCAGCTAATGCTAATATCGTTTTCTCTTCCCTTTTAACAATGTGAGCAGCTAGTGCTAGGTAGGCTGAAGCTAGCAGCTAATGCTAAAGCTAAAGATAATTTGATGTGAATTAGCATTACATTAGTGAGGAGTTAATGCTAAGTAGACTGCCATTAGCAGGTAATGCTAATTTAAGGTTAATAGGAATTGGCATCTAATGCTAATACCATATTTTCTTGCTTTAACCCTTTAAAACTGGTCAGAGTGGGCACACTCCGTTTCGCGCAACTATTTTTAAATCCCGGTAGCACTGTAATCACGTGAGCTAGCGCAATAATTTTTTTTGCATATGAAACCTGAGGAGTTCTATTTACATCTTATGCCATCAGCTTGTCCTAGGTTACAGTTTCCTTCCACATATGCTTAGGACTCATATTGCTCTGCTGGAAATAGTTTATTTTGATGCATATGCTGTTATTTTGCAAATTTGCACTATAATATTTATTTTCATTTTTGCTGCAGTATATAAAAATTGGTGTATTTCAAAAATAAAACTATGAAGGCACTCAAAATAAATTTCCTGAGGTGGGAAACTATTTTGTGCAACTTTTTTGTATTTACAGTTTTGAGGGATAAGCCTCTTAAATTTCTCTAACTAGAAATATATGTTAAAAAAACAAAAACGATTTTCAATTTTTTTGTAGTTTATTGCACTTTTTTGCAATTTATGTAATTACTATGCACTTAATACATACATATTATTAAAATTTAGGCTGTAATGGTTGTATTGATGTATAGCAACTTGAAATGCTCCCAAAAATGGCTCTACAGCATGTAAAAATATAATATAAGCTCTGGCGGACTTGGTTCTATGGTAGGTCTTAAAGGGTTAAATCAATATCAGTAGCTAATCCGATTGCTCAGTCTGACGTCAGGTGAAGTCATTTTTATGCATTTAAGAGCTGTGTTGAATTCAACATTACAAACTGAACATTAGAACTATCCTCTTCTCCAGGATTTTCCTGATTTAACATTTCAATATGACATTTCCAGCGCTTTGTTTTCTCTGCTCACAGACAAAACAGATACACGCATGTATATACAGCCCACGTCCAGCTCTGCATGCACTCCTGCTCCATTTCTATAGAGAATAAACAACGTAACACAATCATTCTCCATTGTTTTCAACTCAACCAGCTGCATTTAATAAAGGAGTTTGAATTTACTTTACAACAGCTGCTGTTGTTTCCTGTCTGCATTCATGTTCTTAACTGTACTCCACACATTCTGAACTGGTGTACCGTAATTGTCGGGCTATAAGCCGCTACTTTTTGCACAAGCTTTGAGCCCTGCGGCTTTTAATCAGGTGCGGCTTTTCTATGGATTGTCCATGAGCGGATTTGTTTTGTTTGTTCCGCTGTTGTACGGCACTACGTTGCCTGGCGGAAGGATCGGGGTTCAAGAGTGGTATGTTGGTCACATGTCCATCCGTCAGGCAACGTAGTGCAGTACGAGGTAGCGCGAAAAACAAACTTCAAAGTAGCGCTACCCGTTCAGCTGGAGGCCTGGATGATGAGCGGCGATAAACTTGCAAAAAGCAAGTTATGCCCAACTCCACCATTGGATTCTGACAGCGTGGAAAAGTGTGAAAACATCCACGATCACCAACAGATTTCGAAGGGCTGAATGCTGCATGATGGAGAGGAGGACACCGCCACGGCCCTTCTGAGGGTGTTCAACTCTGACACTGACAACGAGGATTTCTTTGGTTTTGAAAGTGACAACGAAAGAAAGAAGCTGAGAGTGGATGACGAAGCCACCCTGAGCCTGTTTGTTTCCGACACTGGAGAAGAGGACTTTGGTGGTTTTAGTGCGCAGGAAGATGGTGGTGAATGACTGACTTTTCTTCTTGTTAAAGCCGTGTCACTGCACCTGAGCCTAAAAGGTAGTCCGAATCAATTGTTCTGGTGTGCTGTAGGTTATTGTTATGTACTACATTTGTTACTCATTTATGAAGCACAGTACATGTTTTGTACTTGTAATTACCGCTACTTGTACATATACCTAAAAAGTTATGCAAATATGTACCATAACTTGTTTTTCAAAATATTAATAAAAGGGGTGTGTCTCCAAACAGCCATCTCTTTCCTGACAATTCGCTTTGTGCATATTCTCTTACATATGATAAGTCAACATTGAAACACCTGCGGCTTTTAGTCAGGTGCGGCTAATGTATGTACAAAACAGGATTTTCCCCTGATTTTAGCTTGTGCGGCTAATATTCAGGTGCGCTCTGTAGTCTGGGAAATACGGTAGTTCTTCCTAAAGTACTGCAGTATTCCTGCCAGTACATCCTTTTAGTTTTCCTAACTGTTTCCTCTGATGCTCGTTGCTATTCTTTCCTCAATGCAAATTCATGCTAAGCTCCTTCATATCCATCCCTGTTTCTAAACCTGTAATAATTGCTTTAATGTGTCTTTGGCCTAATTATGAGTCTGTCCATATGTTTGTAGTTCCCCACTTGCTTTGGTTTCTTAGCTCTGATTCTCTCAAATTTATCCTTGAAATCATTTACTGGCATCTCTCCCTCTCACTCCCACTACCCCCAGAACACCAGAGTATTCATCTCCTGGTTTATCCTATGGCCTCTTTGCATTTTCTCCAATCATCCCTGTTTCTAGAGTCTCACCCCATCTGCAGGCAGTCCAAGAGAAACTGCCTCTGCCATTTTCTTCTTCTTAATCTTTGATTTTTCTCTTCACTTTCTCCATTGGGTCTTCTTAGACGCACTTTCCAGAAAGCAGCAACATTTTTTGTGCCCCATTTTTCAAATTGTGCATCTTACTTCAGCTTAATGTGTTTCCTGTTTTGTTTTTACACAGGTCATGTAAAAGAAATCCTACCAGAGACTCGACAAAGCTGAACTGAAAGACAGCACAGGCAATAAATCAGAGCAGCACAGAACTTAAGCTCATGGTCCATAGAAGCTGGGCTCTACAGGTGTACCAGGACAAGCTTAGTGTAAGTCCCTCGAAAAAGTTTCACTTGTGCTGTTTCGGTGTAAATTACTGGTTTGTTTGAACAATTTCATCAGCTGAACCATAAATACTCCAAAACAATTTCTTTGTGACTCAGTGTGATTTTTCATTTTGTAATATTAGCATGTCAAACTCTACATTCTCTACACAGATGAGAAATGAAGTGTATTTAATAATAAAAGTTATCTCTCAGAGACAAAGTTAGTGTCTCATTCAGGTCTGTATCTGTGTAGCCTCAGACACATGCAGTGCTCATATTTTCTGTTTTGTGTGTCACTCAGACCTCTTCCTGACAGGGGCAGCAATTTCATTTAAAGTCCCATTCACTGATACAGGCTGCTGGAGCTCCAACCAGGAGGGTACACACATGATCCAGGGAAAAAAATTATATATGGTCTCTTAGATAAATATTAAGAGGTCCTGTGTTTTACTAAAAAATCAAAGTAGTAAAACACAGGACCTTTGGGTTAGATATAAGGTGATTTGACAAATCATGTCTGTTGTAAATGAGTAAGCCATTTATTGACCTGACTCAGGTTTTAAATCATCATCAGAAAAGACTGAATCCTGACCTGAGAATTGTACACTTTGGACTCTCCACTGCAGAAAATAGAAGCTTCAGTCCTGAATCCTGCAGGTTGTTGTTACCCAGATCCAGCTCTGTCAGACGGGAGGACTGGGAGCTCAGGACTGAGGACAGAGCTTCACAGCTTCTGTCTGACAGGTTACAGCCACTCAGTCTGAAGAAAGGATGACAAGAAGACATGAAACACTTGTGTTAAAGTATATTCATGGTGCCATGAGGAGCTACTACATTTACAATATTTCAACACTGTTTCAGGACATGCTGGAATCCTTATTGCCTCATGTTACAAAAGACAAATGTGGCAGTTTACTGTGACTTGCATGGATTCATTAAAAAAACAAAACATAAACACTGTTAATTTTTTCCAAATGAAATTGATTAAATGATGTTAATTGATGAAAAAAAAATCGATATTGCTTGATCTGACCTCAGCGTTTCCAGTTTGCAGTATTGACTCTTCATCCCAGCAGACAGAAGCTTCACTCCTGAATCCTGCAGGTTGTTGTTACCCAGGTCCAGCTCTGTCAGATGGGAGGACTGGGAGCTCAGGACTGAGGACAGAGCTTCACAGCTTCTGTCTGACAGGTTACAGCCACTCAGTCTGAAATCAAGGTGGAAGGGAGACAAGATCAACCAAACAAATCAGAGCTTTATTGCTTTTTTGTTGTTTTTAAGCAGAAATCAGTGAGGTGCTGGTAGATTCTGTTCTTTTGGTTTATTACCCAACAACACACACATACACTAATATTTGTGACTTTTGTAATAATAGCATTTACAATGCAAAGCAACAGCGATCACAGATTGAAGGGGCCTGAATAAAACTACAATGCAGTGATTTTTAAGATGACCTGTTCTTCCAATTTCCAACAACAGATTTCTCCAACCTTACAGTTAAAAATAATTCTTTATCTCATACTGAATCTTGGTGCACCTCCCCCCAGTTTATTAAAATGAAGAGGTACTGAAGTTGCTGTAAGTGATGTGTGATGCCACTGATTTCCTTTCTGATCCAATACAAAGTAAAATTCAGGCTGGTATCTGCGATACTGATGAAAACTATTCCTTCAGAATCAATACAAGACATCATAAGAAAATATGATGTTTTGTATAACATAAAAAGCCTGAATTTTAAAATATTCAGTTAATAATCAAAAACAGATGTGACTGAAAATAATAAAACTGAGAAACATTTCATGGCCATTGCTACGGGCCATTCGATCCTTTTACAACCATTGCAAGAGCTTGGTTGGCATAGCCGGCAATACGTTGGATAGTAATAAGTCCGGTGGGTGATGGGCTCCACCAGGGCTGCCCTTTGTCACCGATTCTGTTCATAAATTTTATGTTTAAAGGCTGTATCAAAAGTTCATTCAAGTTACAATATTGTGGTCAAAAGTTCTCCTTTTTTCTTTTATACTATACAACTACGCTGTCTCATGGTTTTAGGACATGGATCTGTCATGGAAGAAATCTATGAACACTTTTAATCAACATTTTAAAAATAAACATGATCACAGATTTACTCACAGAGCTTTGTTGGAGGCTTTGACCACTGGCAGCAGCCTCAGAAGAGCCTCCTCTGAAGCAGAGTATTTCTTCAGGTCAAACACATCCAGATCTTCTTCTGATGACAGTAAGATGAAGACCAGAGCTGACCACTGAGCAGGAGACAGTTTACCTGTGGAGAGACTTCCTGATCTCAGGGACTGTTGGATCTCCTCCACTAGAGAACGATCATTCAGTTCATTCAGACAGTGGATCAGATTGATGCTTTTCTCTGCAGACAGATTCTCACTGAGCTTCTCCTTGATGTACTGGACTGTTTCCTGATTGGTCTGTGAGCTACTTCCTGTCTGTGTCAGCAGACCTCGTAGGAGAGTCTGATTGGTCTGCAGTGAAAGACCCAGGAGGAAGCGGAGGAACAAGTCCAGGTGTCCATTTGGACTCTGTAAGGCCTTGTTCACAGCACTCTGGTGGAGAGACTCTTTTTTTCTAAAAAAACTAGACCGCTTGGATGTTGTTTGTTGTTGTTCCATCAGATTGAGTCCAGAGTTGATGAAGGTCAGATGGACATGAAGAGCAGCCAGAAACTCCTGAACACTCAGATGGATGAAGCAGAACACCTTGTCCTGGTACAGTCCTCTCTCCTCTTTAAAGATCTGTGTGAACACTCCTGAGTACACTGAGGCTGCTCTGATATCGATGCCACACTCTGTCAGGTCTGATTCATAGAAGATCAGGTTTCCTTTCTGCAGCTGATCAAAAGCCAGTTTTCCCAGAGACTCCATCATCTTCCTGCTCTCTGGACTCCAGTGTGGATCTGTCTCAGCTCCTCCATCATACTTGACCTTCTTCACTTTGGCCTGAACCACCAGGAAGTGGATGTACATCTCAGTCAGGGTCTTGGGCAGCTGTCCTCCCTCTCTGGTTTCCAGCACATCCTCCAGAACTGTAGCAGTGATCCAGCAGAAGACTGGGATGTGACACATGATGTGGAGGCTTCGTGATGTCTTGATGTGGGAGATGATGCTGCTGGCCTGCTCCTCATCTCTGAATCTCTTCCTGAAGTACTCCTCCTTCTGTGGGTCAGTGAACCCTCTGACCTCTGTCACCATGCCAACACAGTCAGGAGGGATCTGATTGGCTGCTGCAGGTCGTGTGGTTATCCAGAGGCAAGCAGAGGGAAGCAGTTTCCCCCTGATGAGGTTTATCAGCAGCACATCCACTGAGGTGGACTTTCTAGGGTCAGTTAGGATTGTAGTTTTGTGGAAGTCCAGAGGAAGTCGACACTCATCCAGACCATCAAAGATGAACACAACCTGGAAGTCTTCAAAGCTGCAGATTCCTGCTTCTTTGGTTTCAGTAAAGAAGTGATGAACAAGTCCCACCAAGCTGAACTTTTCCTCTTTCAGCACATTCAGCTCTCTGAAAGTGAATGGAAATATGAACTGGATGTCCTGGTTGGCTTTGTCTTCAGCCCAGTCCAGGCTGTATTTCTGTGTTAAGACTGTTTTCCCAATGCCAGCCACTCCCTTTGTCAGCACTGTTCTGATTGGTTCATCTCTTCCAGGTGAGGCTTTAAAGATGTCTTCTTGTCTGATGGTTGTTTCTGGTCTGTCTGGTTTCCTGGATGCTGTTTCAATCTGTCTGACCTCATGTTCATCATTGACCTCTGCAGTCCCTCCCTCTGTGATGTAGAGCTCTGTGTAGATCTGATTCAGGAGGGTTGGGTTTCCTGCTTTAGCGATGCCCTCAAACACACACTGGAACTTCTTCTTCAGGGTGGATTTAAGGTTACGATGACAAACTGCAGCTTGAAGTTCTGAATGAGAAGAAAAATAAACACTCAATTCCAAAAAGAACTAATCTTTAAAACATGTTGCTCCATCTTCCATCTCTGGAAAATGTTCATTTATCCAGCAGCTTAAATATTTAGATAAATCCTCTTACGTCTCTGCAGACGGTCAGCCAGCTCCTCCTGTTTCATTCTCCTCAGGAAGTCCACTGTGATCTTCACAAATGCCTCTCTGCTGCTGCTCCTCTGACTCTCTAAGCATTCTGGGTAATCTGGACTCAGAACCTTCTGGATCTTCTTCAGCTCGTTCTTCACAAAAGTGATGATGTTGTCCTCCAGCAGCTGGAACAGAATATTTATGAATGAGCCAATCAGACTGAAATCATGGAGCCAAACATCAGATCCATGTTGGACACACTGACGATCCACTGGTCTACAAAGAGCAGCATGGAGATGACTGTGAACAGAACAGATGTAACAGTAGTTGTTGTACATGTACAGACCATAAATATGGAGTCCAGCTGTGTTTGATGCTGCTGGGCAGACTGACCACTGGGAACCTCTGAGCTCTGCTGCTCCACTCTGTGGAGGAACCATGAAGGATTAGATCAACACAGGATAAAGATCCAGGAGTTTCTGCTCAAATAACTTCATCTGAATCAAGTCTGTCAAGTTTTAAACTCTCAGATTGTGAACATATCAGTAATTTTCAGTCTGTTTTCATGGACGTCCTTTCAGTGGTGATGTCAGGGATGATTTTGAAGAAGCTCATCAAACTGAACCATCAGCAGATCACTGCTCCAAAACCAGAACATGATCCGAGTCTCCCTCCACCACCAGAACACCAGCTTTACTAACGTGGTAGATCAGTGTAGTACAGATCAATAACTGATGAGTCATTTGATCAAAATCACTGAGTGCTTCACGTCTGACCCTCTGATGCTTCTGTAGACATTTTGCATATTTAATGAATGTCTGACAGTTTTACATTCATTCTATGAACACAGTGGAAATGTTGTGTTATAGTCTCCATGTTGTTTCCAGCATCATAAATTCTTCAGTTCAGAAAATTCGATTCTTTCTTCACAGCTGAAAAACAACAACATTTATTCTCTATTGAAATCTGCATCGTCCACTCCAAAGGTCACAATCTGAAGGTAACATCTGGTTTTGTTCCCTGTGGTTAACTCTGAGCATCAGTATGGTGGGATTTATCCACTACATCCACACCACTGTGGTTCAGTGTTGTCCTGATGGAGTAACAGCAGCCAGTATGATCCAGGCTTTAGCTGCTGGGTCTCTGTGTGACCTCTCAGACTGTTTAACAGATCAGACACAAAGAGAATCAGAGCAGCTCTGTTCTTTAAAGACAAACATGAACCCACTCAGGTCACACTTTCCCCACAGATATGAGCATCACTGTCCTCAAACAGCAAATGACCAAGTCGAACATTTGGATCTTTTCTCTTTCATTGTTTTCTTTTTAATGAATCTTTGTAACAATCTGAGGATGTTTCAGGTCATATTTATCCAGGAAACACAAACATGTAAAGGAGTCATCACAGCTCTCTGACCTCGTTGCTCCAGGTTCACCACTGAAGAATGGAGGGTGTTCTTTGGACCAGTCGCTCCTCACAGACGGACAGCTGGACCCTGCAGACTGTGACCTCTGACCTCTGCAGACACAAACATGATTGAAGCAGCTGTGATCACACAGACTGCAGATAATGCAGCTGTTTCCTGTCAGTAACATCCTCTTAGATTAGAGTTCAGCTTTTTACAGGAAAACTGGACAAAACTGATTTTTGTTACAAACTCATTTTCATTTCCTCTCAGCTCACAAACACAGTCAGACAATCAACCAGAGTCAACACTGATTATAATGTCAGTGCAGAATTATTTCTGTTACTCAGTGAGTTCAGCTCTCTGACCTCGTTGCTCCAGGTTCACCACTGAAGGCTGGAGGTTGACGTTTGGACCGGTCACTCCTCACAGACGGACAGCTGGACCCTGCAGACTCTGCTCTGTCCTCCTCTTCCTCCATCATCATCTTCAGTCAGTCTGAGAGGTAAACCACAAACACTCAGTGAGTTCACATTAACAGGAGGAACTGAGTTACAGTCGCTGACCTCTGACCTGTCATGTGACCATGAAACCAGGTCAATATGTCTGTAGGTTCAGTCATCCAGGTCATGTGATCTAAGGAGCTTGGAGAGAAAAGGGACGTCTTTAAGTTTCTGGAAGACGTTTCATCAGAGAAGCTTCTTCAGCTCTAAAACCAAACGGTGGAGAGTCCCAGATATTTAAACCTGAGAGGGAAAGAAAGCATGTCGCTGACCCACCACTGATGTTATTTCAAGGAGGAAACTGAGAGCCTTTGCACCAGGAGCACAAACATCAGCTCCAGCAATGATCCACTGATGTGTTTTTATTCCATGTATGAATGTTGTTATTGACAGAGATGACGTTTGTGTGTCAGTGATGCAGTGACTGTTGTTGTTACCTGTACAGGCTGGTTAGACTCTATGAAACAGATCATACAGATCTCTGCATGTTAGAAGAGACTATTAAAGGTCATGAATGAGACAAAGGCAGGGAGGCGTCCTTTACAGCTAAACAGCAGAGTGAGAGAACAGCCAGCACCTCTACATTTATCACATTATACAGCACATGTATGATACTGACAGGGATGAGAAGAATTTAGTGATTCTGATCCCATCATTGATATTACTTATTGATTCTCAGTAGCTCTGCTCTGACAGTCACCACCATCACTGAGCAGCATATCAAAGACATTTGTGCACATTAACTGCATGTTGTGGCTCAAATGTTTGTGCATGTTGGAGGCATTTCCTCTTTGTTGTGATCAGTGTTGGTCATTACTCAAAACAGTCATTATTACACATATTACACAGAACACTTTGATTAAAAGTAATGGAGTACGTTACTTCATTACTCCTCATAACATTACTTTGATGTTAAAATGAACAAATGAGCATGTAACAACATAAAGCTGAGGTACAGCCCCACACACCAACACAGATCCTGATGAGGTCACGTGATGTTTCTCTGAGTGTTTATGAACACAAATCAAAGATGAAACAGCACAAAGACACTTCAAAGTGATTCTACTGTAGAAACATGAACAGGTAGAAACCTGCAGCCTGACTGCTCATCACTTTGTTACCTGTTCAAGTTCAGCAGCAGCAGCTCACTTTATCACGGTGCTGGTCTGGGGTCAGTGTTTACTCAGCTTTAACCTCACTCTGGGTTCTTGGCTAGCCTAGCGTTAGCTTAGTGTTAGCTTAGCTTTAGCTTAGTGTTAGCATGCTGTGTGCTAGCTTAGCGTCAGAGCTCTGCAGGTGTCTCGTGTGTAAATATTAATCACAGTGACAGTAAAGGAGGTAAAGGGCTGTGACGTCATCACGTACGCTGCGTCCTCTGTGGGCTCTGAGTGAACTCAAAGTACAAACTACAAGTACACAAACACGAACGTAGCTCAGAGTGGCGGACACACTCGGCCTCGTTGGTCCAGCTGTGAGTCCGTTACCGTGAACTATGGAGCGGCAGATTTGTGCTGAACTAAGCTGCACACAGCTGATGTTAGCCAGGAAACATTACACACTGACTTTAATGGAGAGACCGGAAATACAAACACACACAGTTTGTTGTGTGAAGAAATCAAACACGAGCTGAACAAACAGTAAAGTTCCTAAAGACAAACTGTTAAAGGAGGAAACAAAGCAAACTTACAGTTTCTTCACACACCAACAACAAGCTCCACTCCACGAAGTTCAGGAAGTGAAAGAAAACTTTGAGCAGGAAGGAAACACCCAAAGAGACGTTTGAGGACAATCAGGAGCATTGGAACACTGTGCTGCGTTCAGGTGCACCTCGGAAACTCCAAACCTCTGGCAGGCTGTGATTTATTTCTGCTGGTTTTCCTGTTTGAAACACAAACATCCGTCATCACTTTGTTGTTGTTCTTCCTGCAGCGTTTAAATATTTCAGCACTGAACTGATGTTTCTTCAAAGCTCATTTCAACCTGTTGAAGTCATGAATGAAAGTGCAGACTGAGAGTGGATCACATGATGTTTGAGGTGTGTCATGTGACATGTTCAGTATTGTCACACATGTCTAGATTGTCCCTGATATCATAACTGCTCAAACACTGATGATTATATTTGAAGAATTATTCCTGATGGCAGCAAAGTTTGAATGGAGCTCTCTGTCTGTGCTGATTTGTCGCCCTCTGGAGGTCAAAGCACAAACTGCATGATGTCACTGTAACCACCACAGAGACAGGAAGTGTTTTTATGACTGAAACACTGAAATGATGCTAACGGCTGTCGTTAGGCTCACTGACAGCAGTGCTGATGTGTTCATGTCAAACACTGGCTCAGGTCAGACTCCTTCATCCTTCTCCAGCGTGAGGCCGCCCTCAGACCCACAGGAGCTCTGACCTTTGACCTCCTGACCCTAACCATTTTAGTCTTGTTGCATCTTTAAATGCAAATCCTGTGAAATGGTCAGGGGCGGCTCTAGAGAAATTTTCTTAGGGTGGCAAAATCAAAGCCTTTTCCCCCCAAACACATATGCAGGTGGTTACATGTGGTTAAAATGATTCAAATGCAGTAAGTATGCACGTTTTTCATATAAATATAGTCTATAACTTAATTATTGTCTGTACCCACATGATTACACACTTCAGTTACATGAAACATGTGAGTTTTGATGTTATGTACTGTACAGCCTGTATATTAAATACATATGTAGCCCAATAAGTATAAACTCCAGAAAGCTACACAACATGGGGCGCTTCATTTACAAACACAAGTCTAACTTAAGTTTCACTGTTTTTGTTAGAAAACTGTCACATTGTTGCAGCTTAAATGACACAAAATGTCAGAAATCTGCACTGTCATGAACAAACATGTAAACCTCATTTTTCATGATTTGTTGGATTCACCCTCTGAGGTCTGAAATACAACCGGACATTTGTGACTCCTTTGAGTTTACTTTTGTATTTCACCCTCAGATTGTTTCATTTTATTTTTTCCTCCTCTTGCTTTGTTTGGTATCTTTTCAGCTCAACTGAATTTAGTTGTTTTTTCACTGACATACTGCATTAGTATTACTATTACTATTAATGTAACTATTACTGATCTGAAATCACACAAAGAACCTAAAATCCTAGTAGTATTTTTTACTGTAAAAAAACCACAGACGTGTTGGGTAAATGTTTATAACTTGAAATGCAAATATAAATTGTACATTTTGTAAACAGATACAACTATTTATCTAAAAATGCAGCCAATACACCTGCTGTTTTTTCATTTTCTACAACCATTTAAAATAGCACTCACCTTCCTTCATTTCCACAGTGTAACATCCACCCACCTGTGTAAAATCAGAAATTCCCATGGTGTTGTTCAAAATGTGCTCTGGCACAATCATGAGCATCACTTGCTGCTGAAAACAAGAAGAAAGCCGTCCTGCTATGGGCTGAACCATTTGTTAATGTGGAGGGGGGGACACTATGGAATATATCCAGTTCTAGCATTTATATTCACTGCTGCCTGTAACTACGCTCAAACTGTTAAACTTATTTTAATAAACAACACTGTCATATGCAAAACTGGGGTGGCACTTGGGGTGGCAAGGGATCATTTTAGGGTGGCACTTGCCACCCCATGCCACCCTTCTAGATCCGCCCCTGCTGATGAAGCCAACAGGTTCGCTTCATTTGCAAAAAGCAGATATGAGTTTCTGAGGCCACAGTCTTCTGTGGCAGAAGGGGAATCAGGGGAAGCCCTGGAGGAGTCCACCACCCACCAGAAACAGGTCTGAGCTCTCACTGCAGTTGTAAAGGGGCTACACAGCCCACATGAGGCTGAGGGATGCAGCCTTCTGTCAGACTGTCACTAACACAGAGAAACACCCGTGTACACTCATACTCATGGGCACATACACCAATCAACCTAACCCCACTAACTGCTCGTCTTTGGACTGTGGGAGCCAGAGAACCCAGAGAGGACCCAGACATGGGGAGAGCATGCAAACAGCTTAGATGTTGGATTTGAACCCAGAACCTTCTTGCTGTCAGGAAACAGTGCCAACCACTTTTCCACTGTGCTGCCTGTTTGACTCTGATACACCCATTTTTGAGCTCTTAAAAACAGCCCTCCACACAACAGAGACAAACCATAAAGGACTTTGTGGCTTGTAGCAACCGAAGAAAGTTTAAGGTGCAAAATAAAGAGGTTGAAAGGAAAGTAATAAAGGAAACATGTAATTATAACAGTAATGTTGGCTGTGTATCACGTGTGGCATGTCATTGTGGGGCTGGCCTCTGCTGGGATTGAGAATATGTGATGGCGGGGGCAGGGTTGGTTACTGGGGTTTATCCTGATCTCCTGTTTAGTGGAACTGTGCTCCTTTGAATCCACAGCACTAACCTGGCACACACACATAAAATGCATCATTGCTACAGAGCACAGCAGGACTCATTATGAGTGGTGGGGCAGGCTGGATGGTGTTGAGGAGTCGTATCGCAGTGACATTGGCTCCCCTGCTTCACTCTCTCCTGCCCCACTAATGCAACTCACTAATCCCTCTGTCCCCTTTAGGTGGGGCTCACGCTGACAAGATAAAATACAATATAAGCTGCAGGACTGGTGGGTGGGGGCTGTGCTGTCAGCCCCCCTGGGTCTGCTCCTCTGTGATCCTCAGTGGGCCAGTATGCCTCTCCTGGTAGCTCCATGGGGGATGGTGTGGTGGGTTGGTGGGTGCCATGGCGACTATGTGCGGACTTCACATTTTTGTCTGCTGTGACAGCTCCTTGATCTGGGCGGGGCCAGTGGGGTGTGGGTAGGTCCTTTGTGGGGCTTTGGACGTTGCCTGAATATTGTCAGGCAGCTGGGTGCTGTGCCTCGACCCTTTCTTCCTTTGCATTTGTGGTTTGGTGCCATAAATGCACAACATAGAAGAGCCACCTCGACGGGACAACACTCAGCGGTTCATCTGTCTCTCTTCCACAGCATGTCTTCCTTCTCTCACCCCAACCAATCACAGCAGATGGCCCCGCCCCTCCCTGAGCCTGGTTCTGCCGGAGGTTTCTTCCTGTTAAAAGGGAGTTTTTCCTTCCCACTGTCGCCAAAGTGCTGCTCATAGGGGGTCATATGATTGTTGGGTTTTTCTCTGTATGTATTATTGTACGAGCTACCTTACAGTATAAAGCACCTTGAGACGACTGCTGTTGTGATTTGGTGCTGTGTAAATAAAACTGAATTGAATTAAGAAACAACTCTTAGATTCCTCACATGATTCTCCTGTATTCCTACGGGACGCCAAGGTAATATAACATGGAAGTGTGTCGCAGTGCCTGGTGGCCACATGTTACCCATAAACTGTCAACCTGACCGTACTGTAGCTACGTCCAAAGACTAGTTAAAGATTAAAGCTTTTTGGGGGGTTAAATCTGACATAAATAAAGAAAGAATAACATTAAAGTCGATTCTTTTGATCACTGTAGTTCTACTTTGAGGATATGATGTGTAAAAACCCTCAGTTGTGGCTGGTGGATCTCACATTCCTGGTCTTTGTAATTCCAGTTCAATGAAGCCTCATTTTCACCTTTTTCCAGGTAAATTTTCCCAACTGTTCTAATGTCCATGCTGTGGCATTGACCCATCATTTGTATTTCCTGTTAATGGATTTTTAATATGGTCTGGGAAATTACTATATATGAGTAACTTCCTGTTGTATTGCAGCTTAAGGCCATTGTCACTGAAATAAAGCCCAAGTTGTAATAGTTTGCATCCAGAACGAGGAAAACGAAGAAACCCAAACACTGCTCAGTGGATGAGTCCGTCCTGGAATAAATACCAGGACAAAACTAAAAAGAAGAGCTTGTTTCCTCGAAGCAACAACAGAAAGCTCTTTGTCTCTACAGATGTTTCTGGGAAACACGTTAACAATATTTAAACATTTGTTCTTAATAAACGTTTTTACTTAATGATGCTTTATGATATTTCTATCTGACCTAATGCAGCAGCGTATCCACATGAACTCTGCAGTGTTTCTACCCAGAGGCCACCGTGGTCCTTCTTTACTAATGCTGAGGGTTTTCTCCCAGCCGTGATAGCCTTTGACAGGTAAACTGAGTCATTCCAGCCCAGTGCAAAAATAACCTCCCTGTCTGCTCTTAACTTCACGCATCGATGCTAAAACGTTGCATAACTGAACCTGCAGACTGTGATCCTGTAGCTGTCGAGGAGAGGGCTTGATGCCGTCCATCTTCTGCTCAATTAACAACGCCTGCAACCTTTTGAGCCTTGGTCCTGCTACAGTCACAAATATAACATCATCACTCTTTATTTGATCCACTACACTGCTGTCATTTCTCTGTTATGGCCCCACAAGGTCACTGAATTCTGTCATTCTTCTCCAATCCATGGTTTTCAGTCACTGGTGGGCAACATTACTCTACCACGACTGCAAACAGTGGACAGTTGGTAGGTAGTCCTGCAGGACGCCTGTCTCGAGCCAAGGCTACTTGGAACATCTCTCCATGGAGGAACAATGAAGACATGAAGAGAAACTATAAATCTTTGGGACTTGTGCTCCAACAGCTTTGTTTAAAGGCCTGAAAGTGGCGACGTCTCTCCCAGAGCTCCAGCTCAGTGACATCTATGTGTGCCTTGTATGCTTCAGCTGACGCTGCTGCCAGGATGAAAGCTGTCAAACCGAGCACAGCTACATGTTCCACCTGGATGGGTAAATAATGTGTTTGAGGTGAGAACAATCAGGAAAGCTCGCCAGCGGCTTTACTTCCTGAGGAGGCTGAGGAAGTTTGGCATGAACGCCAACATCACCTCAAATTTCTACAGGTGTGCAGTCGAGAGCTTGCTGACGAGCTGCATCACAGTTTGGTACGAAGCTGCTCTGCCAGCAGCCGTAAATCACTACAGAGGGTGAAGGCAGCAGAGCACATCACTGGCACGAGGCTTCCTGCCATTCAGGACATTTATCTCCAGCGGTGCCTCCATAAAGCACACAGCATCATCAAGGACCACAGCCACCCAGCACATCAGCTGTTCTCCTTGTTACCATCGTTACAGGAGTCTGTCTGCTCGGACTACAAGACTCAAAAACTGTTTCTACCACCAAGCCATACGACACCTCAACCACAACACTTAAACACACACAACACAGCACTCAGAAGCTACCTGCAGCTTCACAAGTACTCTGTTTAATCTGCACTGGTCACTCCACTTTATTGTCATTGATATTTATATTTAAAAGTGCAATACTGAAATTTTCTGCTGCTCATTCCTGTGCAATGTCCCATCTGCCCTCCCGTCATATTTCTCTTCAAGATTTTCTTATTTAATCACTAGTGTACATATATTTATAGATACAAATATATTTAGTCATCTTTTCTCTTTTACCATGTCTCTCTAATATTTGCTCCTTACTATTTTTCTATTTTCTTTATTATTTTATTTTATTATATTTTCTCCTACTGTATCAAGCTGCCGAGTGACTGCTGCTCGTCAAACACATTTCATTGCAATGTTGACCCTGTGCTAACTTGCATATGACAAATAAAACTGAAAACTGAAAAGAAGAAACTGGTCGTTGTTAAAGGAAAGGTAATCTCCACATAAGCAGCTTAGATGACCTTCCACGTGTAAATCTTACAATGTGTTGACTTGGACATGAACAGTGTAGGACCAGAAAAGTCCCAGCAGTGTTAATTTGTCACATTAATGTAAAATGAAGTATTTTTCTGATGTTGGGTTAATCGTTCCTACAGTTTAAATGAGCCGTCACTGATGTTCACATGTGGCAGCCATACTCTACGGCTTCTGTAAATAAACACTGATTACTGAATCCAGTTTTGGCTACATTAAACTCAAAGACGTTCAAAGGATGGCTGGAAAGCTACAGACTGCAGTACTGTTTGGCACCAGTAGCAAAGTATGTCTGTTGTGGAGTTGTAGACATGTAACTTGAACATGTTTGTAACTTTTTACTAGCATTTTGTTTACTATGTTTCAGATCTATGGCACTAAATGGGGGACTGACCACGTTTTTGACCTTGACTGGACTTACTGGGTCCAGTAAAGATATCATAGCCAAAGGTGGCTCTGCTTCCAGTTCTGGCTTATAGGAAGATCTCTGAAGGTTGGGTGTAATCCTCTCCTGACTTTGGATCACTCTCTTAGATCTAAACCTCCAGCTCTGGACTCGCCATCCTCAAAGACTGCTCCATAAGAACACAGGCATGTGTGAACAGCCCACTCCTCCTTTGGTCAATGGCACACACTTTTAGACGATGTGTATTCAGCATCTGGCAAGAGTGGAATCAACTGGGGCTCTTTCTAAATTGGCGTCACCATTGATTGTGGTGGTGGCAGCAGCTCATTCTGCTGGCTCTGTGTAACAGGGTCATAAATCACATTGTTATAATGTGTTCTAAACCCCCAAACTGCTCCTTTTATACCTGACTTTTAGGACCTCCAAGCCTGTAGTTGTGTTCATTATCAGTTAGAGCCCCTCCTCGTTCTTTTCTTCTTCTTCTTCGGTGCAATCCTATAAATACAGTGTACCCCTTTTGCCTCTCCCCTTTTCTACAATCCCCCTGTGGGAGAGGTGGGTGTCATTTCTTTCCAACACTTTAAAACACACATATAATGCATATTTAGCCACCTGGATGTTTCTGGTTGCAATTTTAGTTCGATTATTGTCATTATTAAGCCTGTTTTTGTTAGATGTTATAAGTGTGTCGTATGTGTGTATCATAAATGTGTTTTAGGCGCCATAAATGCTAGCATGAATATATACTCCTTGCTAGCTTGGGAGCTGTGGTGGGTTGAACTAACCCTCTTCCCCACTGTTTGTATTTGGTCGTAGGAGCTGGAGTGGGCAAATTATTTACTGGGAGGTCTTTCTTTCTTTTACCTTTTTTATCAGACACAACGCAGAATCACACCGGTTACATCTGCAGCTCATCCATCACCTGTTCTTCCCATCACTTAATGTTTTTGCTGCAAGACGTTGGAGTGAGTGCCATCTATTTTGCTGTTGTTTGGAGGCATTTTAGTTCAGTGAGAGACAGGAGGTCACGCAACAAACTGCTCAAATGAGTGGAAGCCGCTGCCCTCTGCTCGTCAGCTGGGAAACCTGGATCTCCCTTGTTGTGTTAACAGACCTCTCTGCATTGAATCATACCTGTTATTAACCTCTGTCTCTCTTCCACAGCATGTCTTTATCCTGTTTTTCTTCTCTCACCCCAACCAATCACAGCAGATGGCCCCGCCCCTCCCTGAGCCTGGTTCTGTCGGAGGTTTCTTCCTGTTAAAAGGGAGTTTTTCCTTCCCACTGTCGCCAAAGTGCTGCTCATAGGGGGTCATATGATTGTTGGGTTCTTCTCTGTAGCTATGAAGCGCCTTGAGGCGACTTTTGTTGTGATTTGGCGCTATATAAATGAAATTGAATTGTCAGGGTCAAAGTTCAGAGGTAAGTTTGTTTAGCAAATGAATGACAATAAATCATACATGTTTGCTGATTCACAGATTGACAGCCCGGAGGAACAGGGCTGTGTCGTTCCTGTGATGTGATTCAGCTTTATTTTAGTATTCATTTATTTTATTAGCTTTATTTCAGCCACTCAAACAAAACAACATTATATTAAAACAGAGTGCAGGTCTCATCCAACCATAGTTAAATATGTGCCAACTGATTCAGTACGTTTCATGTAGAAATATCTGTGGCAACTTTTTGTTGCAGCAATGATCTCAAAATACGGGGGGGGGGGGGGGGGGGGGGGGGCTAAGATGAATGTCTGCTGTGAGGACAGGGGGTGTGCGTGTGCTCAAGTCACGTGACACGTCATTTACGCAACATTTGGTCAATTTAAAAGTTACAGTGAGATAAAATCATGTTATGGATTGCACTCAGTATATTGTGCCGACATGGTGAGATTGTGTCTGTCGAGCCGAGGAGAGCGTCGCAGTGCCAAAAGCTGTAAAATGAACTATCAGGCTGGAGTGTGCTGCCACAGCACAGAGCAGTCACAGAGTCCTGCAGGCAGAAGAGGAGTGATCGTGTTAGCCACCTTACAAAACAAAAAGACATGAAGTGAAAAGTAGAGCGCAGAGTGAGGCAGAAGAAGACAGACTGGGCCAAGTCCTGCATGTGCGAGAGCGAGCGAGACCCGGGACAACGTCATCCGCCTCGCCTGGACTAGTCCGCCGGCCGGAGGAGGGACAGTGGCTGCACTGTGCAGCCGAAGACTCACTTTGATCGCACAGGAGACGAGCGACGCAACCGGTCCACCGTCCGTGCAAACTGCGCCAGGCAGCGTATTGCACGCTGGAGGACACCGAGGAAAGTCACAGTAGGAGCGGCGCTTAGTGAGAGGTGATGTCGGGGGGACATGGCTTCTTCTCCGGTCACCCCAGCATCGCTTGAAGGAGAAACAACTTCACCCACCGGGAACGAGGAGCCCGCGACCACCCGACAGGTACGACACGCCTCCGAGACCCTCTGCGCGCCCGGTAACGTTGTAACGTTTTACCGAAGTTCATTCGCAAACACACCAGTTTAAGATGGACCCGAGAATCAGCACACGGGAGCACTGGTGTCTGACTCAGCAGAAACGGCGCGACGTGCGTGTAATGCTTCGTATTTGATAACGATGGAATAATTCTTTAAAATAAGCACACAGATAAACACTGGTGGGTGGAAAAGCTCGTGTTTTGGTGAAATGAGTCCTGCCTAGTCCGGTCTACACCTCATTCAGCAAACATCTGAGTCACCCTGAGACGCCAGTGCGCGTCCTTGTGATACAAAAAGCCGTAAGTGACACGCTGTTTACACGCAGGAGCAGTTTAACACATGCAGGTTGTGCCAGTAGGCGTTTCCTTCAATGTGACACCAAACGTGTAAATCAGTGCTGGGAGCGGATGTTGGACCTGATCAGTCTTAATCTGACAAACTGTAGTTCCTGCTCTGTTTCTAATTCAGCCCCATGACAGACAACCAGCATGTTCTCCTGTCACGTGTTATTGACACGCACATATTTAGTCCGTGTGTGGGATGTTAAAGGTGAGTTTGTTCAGGGCACGATCAGACTGAGGCCATTTCAACAGGTGCAAGGAAGTGTTAGTGTGGTTACTACGGCAGCACTGATGCCCTGATGAGTGCACATGGCTGGAATGAAAAGTCAATGCTATGTATAGCATGAACTACTTGTTGTCTAAGGCGGTGCAGAGAGTGAGCAGGAAATATCTGAGGTTGGATATTTCAGTACATACAGAGCTGTGCAGAGACATTAGGATCTTAAACTATTGTCTGTATCTGGCAAAGCGAGAATCTGAGCCTTGTGTACAAACTGTCTGGTGTTTGTTCTGGCAGGAATATGAAACTACTGTGCACAGCATGCTTATTAAGATGGCCCAGGACCAGGTCATCTTGCAGGATGGTAGTGTTACATCGAGAAGGTTCCTCTTTAATTGTTGGATTTCTGTGTGAGTTTTCTCCCTGTGCCTCTGTGGCCTCTCCCCACAGTATCTGTGTTTGTGTTTAAAGTGTTTAAAGTACAGCACTAGATGATCGTATGGGTGAATGTGACTTGTTGTAAAGCACTTTGAGTTGTTGTCTATATAAAGTCTAAATGGAAATCCACTTATGTGCAGAGGACCAGAAGATCCAGCGCATCGAAATAAAAAGTTCTTTGCTTAAACAATGAATTGTGCGATAAAATATTAATTTACAAATTCATTTTTAAGTTATTTTATTTATTCAATACAAAAGTAATTTATTATCTAGTAATTTAATTGAAAATAAAAAAATATTTATAAATCAGTATTTGAAAATAAATTATTATTCCATTAATAAATACTTCAAATCAGAAAAAAAAGAAATAAAATCTCAATAAAAACCTCACATCAAAAATCCTTTTCCTGTGTCGTCTCATGTCCAACATCTGTGTAGGCAGAGTGTAAACACAGAGGCTGAATGGCCTTTGGTATAGGAGCAAAGCTAAGACTGTCTAACCAATGACAGAGCTCCATACCTCGCACCGGCTAATTTGCATTGCTCCGGGATTTCGGAAATTTATCCATTTATTCATTATGATGTGGTTCAGCATCATAATGCTGAACCACAGAAACACACACACACACACACATACATATATATATGTATATATATTAGGGGTGCAATGATATTCGTATCGATATTGAACCGTTCGATACAGTGCTTTCGGTTCGGTACGCATATGTATCGAACAATACAAAATTTTTAATTTATTTTATCAACTTTCCTTCTGACGATGCTGTCTGTGTTGAGCGCTCAGTGGATCTGCGTTCGACTACTCCGCCTAGGCTGCACTGTCGAGCACAGATCCACTGAGCGCAGCGCAAGCTAGCAGACAGAAGCTAAGCTCGTTGCAACATGGCAAACTGAACCTCCCCCACTAGTGATGGCCAAATGAAGCTTTCCGAAGCACTGAAGCTTGTATTGAAAAACGGTTCATTACTCGAAGCTTTTCAACACAGTCCTCTCCGGTGACATCTGGTGGTGAAAACTTTGAAGAAAGAAGAAAGGAATAACCCGGAGTGGACGGGGACAGGATGAGCGAGGACAGCCACTCCCACTACAGGCTGGACCCCAGCGATCGGCTCAACGGGCTGGGACAGAGGAGGAAGAGACCCAAGAAGGTAAACGAATAGATGGAGAGCAACGTGGTGCAAAGTGTGTAAGGATGGAGCACCCCACCCTGCAAAAAGAGAAAGGAGGTGGGGTTAGGTGAGGTTTGTTTATGTGCAGACGAGCGTCCACATGATGTTAGGAGCACCGAACCATCTCTCACCCCGTCGTCTCCTGTGGAGTGTGTGGCTGCTCCCCCACAGCAGCTGTATCCTCTCTCATATCCTCCGTCTCCTGGTGTTGTGTTGCTCCACAGTGAGTCGTAGTAGGAGGCTCACACGCTGTCAGGGTGGGTCCCTGCTCGCCCTTTGTGTGCCTGTCGTTGGGGGTTTTGCTGTTTGCAGCTATCAGGAGGTTTGTGTTGCTCTATCAGCCTGATGTGAGAAGTGTTGTTATTATCATCATTTTTAACATTTCTGCACCGCTACAATAAACAGACACACACCCATCAGCCTGTTTACAGATCTATACGCCCATAAAGACGTGAAACACACATTGCACAAATCTACTATAACGTGTTCATATGTGTTATAAAATAAAGAGGTAAAGTATTAGCTGTTCAGGTTGATTCATAAATATGACCTCAGCACGTGAAATCCTTCTGCTGACATCCCTAAAAGCTCGTCAGACCAACGAAGCCGTACAACACAAATAACCAGACCAAACCAGGGTTGTGCGTCTGTTGTTGAGAACATTGTCAGTAAACCACAGTGACGTCCTACAGAGGACTCGTGTTGTCATTATTTTTGTGTATGTCGTGTGAGCTGAGAGCTGTAACCAAAGGTAGTGAGCGCGTCGGCCTTTAACGTCGCGGCTGGTTGTGCGATCGCGTCGCCGCTGAACTCGTGAGAGTTTGTCTCAGGGATTTTTACATTTGAAGTCAGGTGAACATCCAGTGAACTAACAGAACATTCAGGAGCAGTTTACTCTCATGAATGTCAGACAAACTGAGGTTTGTGTGTCAGTTAGATTCTTTAAGTCATTAAAGTGTCTCTGTTAGGAAAAGCATCTGTTTCCTCCACTTCTGCAGAACTGCGTGACCTGTAGCATCATTGCAGGAAGTATCCTGTGACAATGAGTGACTGCACATCATCATTATCAACACATAAACCTGTGGTCTGGACCTGCAGTTCTTATTTTTACTGTCTGGTTTTGTGTAAAGCAGCACTTCAGTAAGCACCTGTGAAGCACACAGTCATAGTCGAGTAAGGAAGCGATCCATATGTGAAACATATTCCACGTCTACAGGATAGTGGAGGTTACATGGGTCAACCTGGCAAACTGTACCAGCACATGTGATCACACTGATAGCAGAACACAGGTATGTGAGTCTCTACGACGAGGTCAGAAACCAGTAACAAATGTTTCATGTGATTCGTTTTTCTCCAGTTTGTCTGCAGTGAACCTTAAATACTCACTGAACCAGCTGTTTCCTGATGTGGTGACGTGTGTCGGTGATGAAGCCAACACTCTGTCCAGTGTTGGGCAAGTTACTTGAAAACAGTAATCAGTAACTAATTACTTCCCAAAATAAGTAATCCCGTTACTTTACTGATTACTTATTTTCAAAAGTAATTAGTTACTTAGTTACTTTTTAAAAACACGATTTACAACCTGAGTAGGTGATAAAGCGATAGATCTTTCAGCCCAATTCTACTTTTTCTGCATAATCCATCATACAAAATGTAATCAAATGGAAAAGTCTCTTTTTAAAACTTGTTTTATTAGTTTTAATCTTTTAACTTTATGCATCGAGCAAACATTTAATTATATGCAACATTCTCTGACTGGAAGAAATTAGTTTAACATTTAAACCTATTTTCTGCACATTCCAGCACATAAAATAAAATATTTTTTGTGTTTACACTCAGTCTTTCAAATAGATGCAAGTAAAACACAGCAGAAAATAAATAAAGTCAAAGACTCAGCGGTCCTGTTGCTCTATTTTCACCTGTAAAGCAGGAGCAGGGTAGGCGGAGGTTTACCCTGGTGCAGGTGTGCCGCGGTCAGTGGAAGAATCCGTGAGTTTCTCTGTGAGTTTCCCATTACGTCGTAGCTACTCGGTGCTTGTTGGAAGTTTAGGGGTTTTTTCGCTGTAAAAAGAAGTTTTCTTCCCACGCACAGCGGACACTAATGTTTTTGTCACTTTTTATGGAATCAAACTCAAAGTAAGGTCAGTACTTCCACGCTTTAAACGCTGCACGCTCATACTCTCTCTGCACTCGATATGTGATCCATTGTTGATCTGCACACAGCTGTTGTCACTAACGGCGCACTCGCTTACGTCACTGTCGTGAGACATTCTCGCAAAAAAATCACGGTTTTAGTAACGCAGTAACGCAGCGTTCCTACGGGAAAGTAACGGTAATCTAATTACCATTTTTGCAATAGTAATCCCTTACTTTACTCGTTACTTCAAAAAAGTAATCGGATTACGCGTTACTGGAGCGTTGTTCTCCTCTGTAACAAAGCAGTGATAAAGGAATAGATGCTGATTTTATTAACTTGTGTCTTTGTGCTGCTGGATTCAGTCTGAAGCAGGCAGCAGTGCTGAACCTACCAGTGTAAATGTGATGGTGGAAGCAGAGGCCAGCACTTGGCAGTGCTAAACACAATAAAAGACTCACAAGTTCCTGCTCAAAGGTCAGCTGCCTTCAGATCAATCATTAACCTGCAGCAGGTTGTGGCCTGATGTGTTTGTAAGAGTTTCACTTTCAGGAGGAGAAGATTTAAATGAGTCAGACAAATGTGAACTACAAAGTCTGTGACACACAATTTATGCAAACTGCATGAAATCTGACCTGAAGAAATCCAGTCTTCTGCCTGTTGTGGTTGTGACAGCTGCTCGTAGGAGAGTTTGTTTGTAGGAGGTGGAGATGTTCTCAGATCAAGTGCGTAATCGTCTCTTTGTGTAGACGCTAAAAGCTGTGAGCCAAAACTCTCTGCTCTGAAACTCTTCACTCAGTCCTCACGCTGAGAGTTTAGAGGCTGAACTTCTTGTTCCTCCATAACACTTTTCATGAAACAGCAGAAATGAGCTTGTGTTTCTCAGCAGTGCGCACACAGAGAACCGATCCTCTGCTCAGTCTGAACAAATCAAAGTGAAACGTCAGTGAAAACACAGCTGCTGATCAAACTGTGTCAGATTAATGCCTCAATGTTTCACTGTGAGGTTAAAAAATACATAAAAATGATTTAAAGAAGTAGGAGGCAGATTTTCACAATAAGAGCACTTTGTTTTTAATTCAGTTAATGTCAAACTGTCATCAACACCTCTGTGTTGTCTCCGTCTCTGAGCAGATTCAGGCATTACTCAAATAATAAAGGCTTTTTTTCACTATTATACTTTTCATTAGTCTCCAGGTTGATGATTATAAACAGAATTATTAAAGTTTTTATCATTTCAGGCTGAAAATCAACATGAATTTGGTTCTAATCAAAGAAGCTCCTTTAATGTGTGTCATTAAAATCCTCACACAGACTTAAAAAGGCGACATTAACATTAAAATAAATGAAAGAAGCTTCAGCTGAGAGCTTCATGCAGTCATCATCAGCAGCTCATAGCAGTCACAGCTCTTTATTACGCAGCTTTGCAGGAATTAAAGTGGCTGAAGTGTCAGAGTTTGTGTGAGAAGCTGCTTCATGGACAGCTGTACACACGTCTTTATTATTTCTTCATAAATCAAACACACAGGTTTGTCTGCAGATGATTTAAAGTGTGTCGTTGTGCAGTTAAAGCTGTTTGTGTGACGCCCTGACCTCCTGTGAATGAAACAGCCAATCAGATCCATCAGAGAGAGAGCAGGAAGTGTTGTGTGTTTGTGACAGAACAAGGAAACAGTGATGATGATGAACATAAAGGTCCTCTGATGTTTCCTGTTACAGTAACGCTTGTTCATCTGTTGCTCTCCTACACTTTCCTATAAATAAAGGAGAAAAAGTCCGTTTAGTTTCATTTCCTACAGCTCAGAGTTACACTTCACATTCCTGCTGTCACATCAAAAAGCTTCACTTTGGTCCAACATCTACATGTTAACATGAAACACAGACAGACTCAGAACATCTGGAACATCTGCACTTTGACCCAAACTGTTATAGCAGGATATTTTCTACATATTTCTTATGTTGGACCTGTTTGAACTGTAAACGACCTGTAATCATCTGTAAATGGTGTGAGACACACTGAGGCCACCTACAGGGCAGCTGGGGAACAGCAGGGATCTGAAATCATACGAGACGTTAGTGAGTGAGAAGAACAAACGGACTTAAGATGGCTCGAAGTGATCAAAGTTGGTCTAAAACAGAAGATAAATCCAAAGCAGCATCAGATGAATGTTACCATTTCCAGTTACGGTGCCCTTCATCTAATATGGAAATGTGTTGTTTTTTTTTGCCGTGTTGTTGTTCTTCCTATTGTGTTTAGGCCAGAGATGCTCTTCAAACAGCTGACAGACATGACCACATTACAAGAACATGGTGTGAGTCTGATTTGATATTCCAGTCAACGCTGAGAGACCTTAACCAGGAAGTCAGAGGTCAGCTGATGCTGCGAGCAGGAAGTGAACCAAGGGAAAGGTCCACTCTACTCAATCTCAAAGAAAATATGCTGGTATTTGTTGATGTTGATGGTACAATAAAAATATATAATATAATAAATAATAAAATATCATGTGATGATGAGATGTGTTGTTGGTGTTTGTATTTTCTGTAAATGTCTTTTTTAATGTAAATGCTTTGTTCCAGACGGACAGGGAATCAGTTGCTGTACGATGACATCATCTTGATGTTGACGAGGAGGGCGAGAAAAACTAGTTTTGTCCTGCAGATGGCGATCTTGCACCGTGTTCAGAGAGCCGACACTTTGATGGTGCTGCTCTACTCAGCTTACTTTAGCCTGGGTTGGACTCTATATGAGCAGCTTCCACTCTGGTTTCACTCTTAAACACACTTGTTTGATTTCACTTGTAAAAGTTGAAGAATAAATATTTTATTACAAAATTATTTGTTGATGCATTTTTTTAGGGTCAAATATCTTGTTTGATTTGAGGAATGAACTGTTAGGGTGGAAAAAGTGAATCAGGTTAAAATAGTGGTGCTTTATATCAGTGAAGATGTATAATGTAATTTAAAATGTTGATGATGGGTTGTAGTGGGCTTGTACTTACAAAACTGCCTCATTTTATTGGAACGATCCACAGTTGCATCCATTCACGGATGACATCTGACATCATTTGACATCTGGTCTGAACACGTTTGTACACAAGATGCCTCAGTTCTGGATGTTCCCACAGACTCCTCTGTGCACCTAAAGGAAAGGTCAAAGGTCAGCAGCACATGTAGTTGGGACAATTCTTCAGTCGCACAAACTACACAATGATTTTCCTCCAATGACGACTTTTCACTTGCAGAAATGGTCCTGTGTGATTTCCAGGCTGTGATATAAAAACTAGTTCCTAATGGCAGCGACTCACTCAGTAAACATGTGTTTCCTTCACCAACCTCACACACAGATCCAATAAGATCAGGAAGTGGGCAGTATAGTACAATATGTGTTATTCTGTGCTGCACTGCCCAAACTAAAGATCTGCTGAAGTGTTGGAAATGATCCAGATGTTTATTTTGGACGATACAGCAGAAGATCAGACATGAAAGTGGAGATAACACAGAAGACCTGCAGCAAAGGTCAGAGGTCAGACTGGGCCCTGGATTCAACAATGAGCCAATGATCATCAAGCAGTGACTAAAGCAGAGCCCTGACGTTCTGACATTCATCACACAGTCAGAACAAATGACCCGGGCCACGCCCCCTTTCTCTCTGCTTTGCTGTCACTTATCTTCACTGCTCTGTCCAATAAAGCTGAAAAAGGCCCCGAATCAAAGAAATCTGCTGCAGCCTCTGAAACGTCTTCTGTTTCCTTCCCGACGGCTTTTTCACCGTCAGCCCATCAGACAGTCCAGCAGCATTTATGATGATGTCATGATGTTGAAGAGGCTGCTACGGTGGCCTCCCATGACCCCCAGCCTCATCACAGCTGAGATGCAGACATTTGAAAACATTCAGCAGACAACTGAATAACAGTCCAACACAACAGTCTGTGTGCAGACACACACTGACCTTTCATAGAGTCAAACACAGCTGGTTGAGTCATTTCTCTGTGAGTCTAAAGTGAATCTAGTATTTGAAAGTCCACTTCCTGTATTTGTTGTTGAAGACTTCTTCAGCTTCTTCTCAAGGACATCAGCTGCTTGTTTGGCAGCAGAGGCAGTTAAGAAGCTTCCTGAAAAACACTGAACAGTGAGTTCACTGTGGCATATGACAGATTCAGCTTTCTGTGTGCAAATGTGTCTGTGTCGACCTTTCAAATGCTGTTGAATCCAAAACATCAGCGGCTCCTCGGCTGCTCGCTTCATGCACTTCTGTCTGTGTGACAGTCCAATGACATCACAGCTGTTTCCAGCCCCAGTGTCTCAGGACTGGACACCTTTAAACATGTCGAGGATCAAACAGCGTCCAGCTAAACACACATGAAACTATCAGAGCTGACAATCATTCCAATAACATCTAATGGTTCATGTATGTAGACACAGGACTACAAGGAAATGGCTCTCAGCATCTGGCTGTGGGAACACATGAGTCCCTGTTTGTGTTCAGATTGTGTGCATGTTTTAGACGTGTGTCACATGTAGAAACACAACAATCCCACAATGACACACAGATGTGTTTGACACAGCTGTGCAGCTGTAAGTTGTTTCTAATGATTCATTGAAGCTCTTCTAACATTCTGGAGACGATCAGTACATGAATCTGTTCAACACGACAACAATTTGACTTCAGTGTGAACGTTTGCATTAAATAACCTTCTTCATCCAGCTGACAGCATCTTCATCCTATGATGTGAACAGTTCCTCCTGTTGATGACAAACCTCTGACAGGATCTGCTTGAGGAGCTTTTTCATGTGCAGCTCTCTGAGCTCAGGGCTGAGCTGCTGTTTCATCTTTAAGAGCTGCTGCCTCCTCGCCGGACTTGTTCTCCTCTTCTTCTCCTAATGACACCATTTCTGCTTCATATAAAATTCAATAAAGATGCTGACATGTATCTGTAGCAACAACATCATTGAATCTAGAACAACTGGAGCCAAACCAGTGGCTCTGCTGGGATCACTGGTGAGCCAACACTTCCTTGTTGATGCAGATTTCAGGGCTTCCTTTTGCTCCTCCGTTATAACTGTTCTCTCTTCTCAACACATGATGACACAAAGGAATCAGCAGTGACAAAGATGATGCTGAAGAGAAGCACACACTTCACACATATAACAGAGCAGTGCAGTTACACACACCTCTGCTCGACATCAGGCCTCAAACAAAGACACAAAACACTAACTTGACTCTAAACAGAAGAAACGAGCAGCTGTTTCTGTTCTGTGCTTATTTATATTTGACACACATGCTTCTCTTTGTGCAAACACACATCGCACTATAAGGGTAACCTCGCACACAATGATTGGACAGCACAGTGATGATGCTGGGAGATCCTATACGCAGCAACACAGAAACACTGAGAACTTTAAACAATGATGGAAAGTGTTATAAATGACTTGTTGGCCTCTGATCTGTCACAAACAGCTGAAACGTGTCTCTCATGAGTCACATGAAGGTTTTTGACAGAAAGGACAAAAAGTAGCTGCAGTCAGTTTGTGTCATTTTTATATTTATTCATCTGGGAGAAAAATCTGAGGGACATTAAAATGTGTTTTCAACAGAGACAAGAACATGAATATAACAGAACAGGTAAATGAACATGTTTCAAGTAAACAGCTGGACTGATCAGGTCCAAACACAGAGTGATAAACTTGTCAAACAGCTGTCATATCTTTATATAGAAGCTCTTTATAAATGCTGCTCACTGCAGTCTGTTTACTAATAATGTCAAAGTGTTAGAAACACAGAAACATCAGAATGGTCTTTGTTCACAGAAACCTGTCTGGGATCCTTTGTTGTTCTTTTGATGCAGAGTTACATTATAAATATAAAGAGTTATTTCAGAGTCTCATCAGTTTTCCTGCATGTCTTTATTTAACACATCAGCAGGGCTGAAGCTCTCATGTTAAACACACACTGATCTATGGACACGTTCATGTGTTTCTAACAGAACCAGGCTGTTATCAGCCTGCACTAACATTATGTCACACACACTGAATGTAACAGTGACAGTTTACATCATCACACAATCAGCTGTGATTGTTTCACTGTCATCAAACGAGTCAACAGGAAGTAGAATCAATAGAAACCAATCATTTACTGACAGCATGTCTGATGGAAATAAGTGCAGATTATGTATGAAGTCTAACTGCACACAGTAACTGTGTTACAATAAGGACTTAACAGCGCCCTCTGCTGGAGTGTTTCAGTACTGCGTTAACTAGAATACACCACCTCCTCCTCACACCACCTGCTACAGCTCTACTCTTCTATGACTACAGTCATCCACAGCACTGATGTGAGGTCACATGGTTCATATGTAAGGAGCACAGCTGACCTCAGGTCAGTTTAATGACTGTGAGCAGCAGCTGTGTTATTGTCACTGTGACAGGGAGACACTCTCAGACACAGCGCTCATGTCAGCTTGTTCTCATGCAGGAGGATCAGGAGCTCCATGTTTGTCTTTCTGTTTGAATCATGATGTGTTTGTGCCATCAGAGTCTGTCATGAGTACTCAGGGTTTCACAGCAGCTCTTCTGGATGCTGACGAGGACTCCAACCTCATGTTTCACCTCTCTGAGCTTCTGATGTCTGTGAACACTCGTGTTTCTTCTCTGGGCTCATCTGGACAAAAACACCTTTCTGTGTTTGGCTGCAGCCTCATTCTGACTGACAGGAAGTGTGTTATCCATGAGCTGCACTTCTGTGAGGAAGTTTCCTGCTGTGTTTCCTGTCTGTGGACAAACACGAGTGTTCCAGCTGAGGACTTGCTTCCTTCCACCTGTCCATACAGGACATCACGCTGTCTGCAGCTCTGTAAATGCAGCTCCAGGTCCTTCCACGTGCTGCTCTGTATTTGTGCAGTTTGTAGTGTGTCCTGGGAAACGTAGCACACATGGTGTTCTTCTGCTGTTTCCTCCTTTCACTGAGTGTGAAACACTGACGCTGTGCTGTTGTTCACAGAGGGGAGCTGATTCTAGCTGCAGCTGGACTCTGTCATCTAACTGAATGTGTTGGTGCTGATCACGGGGCTCTGAGGGGGGAGCAGCAGGAGGACTCTGGATGCTGACGTCAGTGTATCTGTGGAAGCTCCCACAGCGTGTCTCTCATTCAATATTGTGCTGTATATTGTATCTATGCAAAGATGAACAGACTGTGTGTTCACTGGTCTCTGTGCTGCAGCTCTGATGTCATCATCACTCCCTCCTCCACCCTCAGCAGTCCCAGCATGCTGCTGTGGTGCACCCCACCCTCACTCTACACCTGAGCCACAGACCACACCCTCCACCTCAATATACACCACAGTTTTCTCTGCTGTGGAAATGAGATCAGGAGGAAATCATCATTATTATTATTTAATAAACGCTCACATTAATGTGGGCTTATTTGTTTCATATTAGAAACATTAGTTGAGTGTTTTTAGTATAAAATGGTCAAAGTCCCTCTTTTTGCTCCTCCCCTCACCTGTGGATGGGCGGTGCTGTTACCGTGGTGACAGCTTGGATGTGTTTCAGTCCTGCCTGGTTATCACTGCAGGAATCTTTCACATTTATTACAGGTAATAACTCTGATTTTTCTGTGTATTATGAACCAAATGTATCCTGATACACACAGAGATGGATGAGCAGAGGTTGTTTTTGCAGTTTATGTAGTTACTATGGACTTAATGCACATATATTATTAAAATTAGGGCTATAACAGTTGTATTGATGTATAGCAACTTGAAATGCTCCCACAAATGGCTCCACAGCATGTAAAAATATAACAAAAGCTCTGGCGGACTTGGTTCTGTGGTCAGTCTTAAAGGGTGAAGTTAAACTCTGTAATCTTCACTGTGTCACAGAGTTCAGTGAGTCCCGTTATTCACAGTATCAATCAGATCATCAGAGAACAGCTGATCAGCAATCAGTGGTGCCAACAGCGCCTCCTGTGGTGAGAGGATGCAATAATGCAATGTAGCATTTTTCCACTCAACACTTGCAGTCATGGAAACTGTCTGTTGGATCTGTGTGACGTTGCTTTCTTGGTTAGAGTTCCTCACAAATGTCCAGATGATTCTTCTAATGAGGCGTCGACCATGTTTGCAGCTCTTTGGAAGAAAACGTCGCCCTTTGCCATCCTTACTTTTCTTTGACTTCTTCAAATGCAGCTGAACTCCAGCTGGTATTTTCTTGGACTTTGCAGCTGTTTCTGGTCATCAGTTCATTCCTGCAAACCTCTGAAGCTGAACAACAATGATGCTGCATTGCTGGCTGATCCCAAAAGGTTGATTCTGTTCATCTGGACGTTTTCAGAAACGTTTGCTCACTGATCAGGTGACTTCTTCAGTCTCAGCTGACTGCAGCTTTACAAGCTTACAAACAGCACATTTGCACAATGACTGAAAGCAGCAGCACCTGATATATATGATACTAATATAATACATATACATATATAATCCATACTAATGATGAAGGAACTGAGCTCACAGTCCATTGTTCATTCAGTGAACTACTCAGTTTATTTTGGGCCTCAGAAATGCTCACTCTGTTTGTACATCACTGTCAGCAATAGACTCATTCTGCTGTGTGGACAGGAACACATGTGACATCACTTCCTGTTTGTTTGTGACTGAAGAAGTTTACAAGGAATCATTTAGAAGAGTTTCAAACATCAACTGATTGAATCCATGAATCTGAAAACGTGTTTGTGAGTGAAAGAGACAGACATGTACAGACTGAACTATCTGTTCAACAGTCAGAGTGTTTCTGTAACAGGAGACACTCTTTACACTCCACTCAGCACAGGGACACTGAGGAACCAGGAGACAAGAACCAAAACCCAGGATAAAGAGTTTGAGTGAATGTGGTGTTGAAGGTGTGGAGGTGGATCAGAGTGTCAGAGGAGACTCTGTAGAAGGACAGAGTGCCAGCAGGACAGTCCACATACACTGCTGCTCTGTTAGAGACAGAGGAGGAGGAGGAGGAGGAGGAGGAGGAGGAGGAGGAGGAGGAGATGGATGTTAGTCTGTTATTGTGCCTGACAGAATCAGGACCATCATTATAGCAGCTCAGACTCCAGGACTGATCATTGTATCCAAACACACAGTCAACACTGTCTCCTTTCCTTCTGATGCTTCTGTAACTCACTGATATAAAAACGCCTCCTCTCCACTCGACCTCCCAGTAACAGCGACCAGTCAGACCATTTCTACACAGCAGCTGATAAACATCAAATCTGTCTGGATGATCAGGATATGACTGAACCTCCTCCACATGTGTCACCTTCCTGTTGTTGTCAGACAGTTGGAGCTTTGTGTTCACTGTGTTTGTGTCGATTGTGAGTTGACAGGAATCTGATGGAGAGAACAAACACAATCCAGCTGCAGTTATTGATCCATCATCTGTTCATTGATTGACACTTTGATGATGACTCCTGACATGATGAAGATGGTTGAATGTGTGCTGCTTTGTTTTCATGAATCCCATTAAAAACACACTTACACTTCCTCAGACCTGGTCTCAACCATCGGACTCCAGCAGGCTCCACCCTGAAAGGAGGAGGGGGGTCAGAGCAGCACAGTCAGCATGCACACATGGACATTACATGGCTCTCACACACACACTGTTACACACTGAGCTCAAAGCTCGGCTCCACTGTTTTATTCAAAGAAATCTACATTTATTTATCAGCACATTTAAAAACAGCTTGAGCCAAAGTGCTGCACAGAGTAGAGAGAAAATAGGAAACATACACAGTAATGACTATAAAGACTGGTCAGGATTGAAAGCTACAGAGTACAAATGTGTTTCCAACCGGCTTTTAAAAATGTCCAGTGTTGGTGACGACCTGATGTGAAGGGCGACTGTTCCAGAGTTTGGCTGCAGCCATCGATAAAGCTCACCTCTGTTTTTACGTCTAGTTCTGGTCAGAAGCTGCTTATCTGCAGACCTGAGGGCTCCACTTGGATTCTTTTGTTAAAGAGAGATAAGATGGAGCCAATCCATTCACAGATTTAAAGACAACCAGATCTGGAAGTGGATTCTACCACGTACTGGTAACCAGTGGAAAAAGCTGGTGATGGGTCGTCTAGCACAGACCCACCGCTGGAACCAGACAATTGATGAGGGAGAGAACTGTGACAGCGCCGTTCCTTCACTTGACCTCAGTCGCTCTCGTCTGCTCCCTCGTAACACTGCTCTTTATTGAGCTTCCATGAATATGCACAAGTTCATTATGACGTCTTACACAGGTATGAACAAAGAGTACCAGTCTGTGCATAGTGTGTGTGTGTGTGTGTGTGTGTGTGTGTGTGTGTGTGTGTGTGTGTGTGTGTGTCTGTGTGTGTGAGTGCGTCTATGTGGTATGGATTGACATTTGACCTGCGCTGTACCTGGGCTCCGGGGACATTTCGACTTTTTGCTGTGTATTCATGTGTCCCCCTAAAACATGACTTGTAAATGCATTTTTAAGTGTCTAAATAATAATTTTTTCTACTTCTTATGAGGTCATTATTTATCTTTTGACCTGTATTTGCTTAAACTGTAGTGTAAATTCATTTATTAAACTATAATTAAAAGATTTTCTGATTTTCTTAAAAGTCCACCTATACCCCCTCACCTGATTTTTGTGTATTCCAGTGTATTGCACAGCGACGTTTCGAGTTAGAGTGGATGTGTGTAGGTACTGCAATTTAATACACATTTTCAATACACACGGCCGGAAGTCATTGTGATTGGTAGGCTATATATATGGGCGGTACCTACAGGAAACGGCGCCACAACTTTCGCGCGCGTGCCCTTTAACAAGTGTATGTCGACGGCAATACGAAGACGGATTAAAAACACAAAGGTAAGCCTTTTTTAATGTAAAATGCACCATGACTTTAATACTATATGAAATTATAGGTGCACAGGCCTATATTAAACTGGTTTAATTTATGCTTTATGGACTGTTAGTGAGTCTTTGAAGAAGTAAAACGGCCCCAGCGTTTGTCATTGAGTAAATAAAATAGGGCTGACGACTAACCGCGTCAACGCGATAAAGCGGGCTAACCCGTGTTAGGATTTACTCGGTGTTAAAGCATTATTGTGGCTTAAACGTGTTAATGCCGACATCGCGACTAACGCGATTAACAATTAAACCAGCGCAGTCTGAGTCAAAATCCCTGATGTCGCTGTTAGCTAATTTCGGGCAGTTTGTCCAATGTCTGTCCATTCTGCTGACAGCCCTAAAATAAAAGCAAGGGTATAAGTGTATTTAGTCGTGTATTTATTTATATGCCTGAAGAAAAAACTTCTTACAGTTTTGATGCCTAAGCTTTCTCAGTACTTGTATCACTCTCTGCAGTCGCCATTACAGAAATGTCACATGTCGCCATTTTGAGTACTAGGCCTTTAACATTTTAAAAGAAGGCATAAATTAGCACTATGAATAAGTCAGCTGTGTTTATGCTGTAAACTACACTACTGCTAGTTCTGCTACTACTGATGATGATGACAATGATGACGATAATCGTAATACTTTATATGCTTTGGTAATACAGCCAATCGTACAGGAGAACATGCGAAGGAGACGCATTCCTCCACGGGAGGATGCAGTCTGTCATGTTTCTGCTGGAAGGGACAAACTGGGACTTGATATCCACTACATAAATGCCTTCAAAGGTAAGTTGGTCTTTAGTTTGGATTAGATTTGGAGTTTGTCACTTTGTCTTTTGTCACTCACTTGGTATGCCTCTGCAATTCAGGTCGGGGCATTTTCACGACTGTTCCATTCCAAAAAGGAGACTTTCTTTTGGAATACAGAGGTAAACTCATAACAAAAGAAGAATGTGAGCGGAGACACAGAGTTTATCATGACAGCCTGAAGGTGTTCATGTTTGAATTCAAGTTTGATGGAAAACTCTGGTGGTGCGTATTATATCAGTGTAGTTTGATTAAGATTAAATTACACATTGCTTTTGATTTATGAAAAAAAAGCTTCCTAACTAGTTAAGCTAATACTTTTTTGCCTAACCCCACAGTGTGGATGCATCTCAAGAAGATGGGTCATTAGGCAGACTTGTCAACGACAACCACATCAGTCCAAGTGCTAAGATGAAAATATTAAATATCAATGGAAAGCCCCATCTATGCTTATTTGCAAGCAGAGACATAAGTCCAGGTGAAGAAATAGACTATAATTATGGTGACTCGGATTGGCTCTGGAGATGCAAGGTATTTCTACAATTGTACTTTTTGGAACTGATAAATTGCATACCCTAAGCCATTTTTACATTTGTACCTACTCAAATTGGCTTAACGTGACTTACGGCATCTAGTTTTTCACTGAAATTGAGTATCACCTACTGTGCCTGGGGTAACTATAGCAATGCAGCCGAGCATCCAGTGATATAAATGCCACAGCAAGCATGGACGTCAAGGTGACAAAATGCCTGCTGCTCAGTCTATACTTTAGTGTTCAATTCAGGGATCACGCTGTTAATTTTGGTCGCTATTTCAAACATTTCAGAGTTTCAAAAATGATGGCTTGGATTTTCACGAAGGAGGCGCACTCATAACTTATCGAGTGACACCATTGACCAGCCACCTGGTGGCATTCAGTCTATGTCAAATTTTCTGATCACTTTGGATCACTTGGAACCTTGGTGCAGTAGTTACTGAAAAACTACATGGTACTATAACCTACTGGAAAAACAGGGGTAGGTACTAATGGAAAACAGGCAATTGTGATGGCTGCCACATCAAAGCCCTCTAAAAGCACTAAAAAAATATCAGCAGGTATGCAGAAATAAAAAATGGCTTTCGGTTTCTAAATTTTAACAGTGATTGATGTTTAATGTGATTCTACACAGCAAAATCTCCAGTGTTAAATTAACACTGGAGAGTGTCTATAAGGGTCCACACCTCTGAGTGTTAAATACAACACTGTTGAGTGTTAAATTAACACTTTTGACAGTGTTATATGTTTAAAAGTAACCTAGTCAGTTTTGAAGATTAACAATGGCTAACACTGAGCAGTGCTGATTTTCTAACACTGGAAAATAACTCAAAATGTTAGAAATATTCCAGTGTTAGAAAATCAGCACTGCTCAGTGTTAGTCTTTGTTAATCTTCAAAACTGACTAGGTTACTTTTAAACATATAACACTGTCAAAAGTGTTAATTCAACACTCAACAGTGTTGTGTGGACCCATATAGACACTCTCTAGTGTTAATTTAACACTGGAGATTTTGCTGTGTAGCCTCTTTAGTTAGATTCATTTTAAATTTTGTCCCTCGAAGATAAATGGGCCCTAGTGACAGTTCGTTGCTGCTACAGGTGATTGTTTTACTCCTTTAGCAATGGCTTAAAAAATAAAGAAATCACACTGACTATTTGTCTCTTAATCATAGGGCCTTAAATTCTCTATACATGACAGTGAATATTTTAAAGACAATAGCTTGAAACTTATCTTTCTCATACAGTTTATTTAATGTTTCAAAATCCTCTTCAAAAATGCACTGTATATTCATTTTCTATCTGTTACACACGAAGACGGAGACCAGCCAGATTCAGAAGACTGTGAGCTGCCTAAAGCCGCAACCAAACAGCTTTCCAAACAATGATCTGGACTTGAAACATCCAGAGCCTGAAAGGGTAAATATAATCCAGTGTACCACTTAATGAACTAATAATTTAATCTATCATCATTCTTTATGGATGCTGTGTGTGTGTGTGTTTGGCAGTCACCTGGGTGTGATGTGATTTACATGGACCGTGGCTTGTAGGTCCTTTTCATTGTTTCAAAGTGCAAGTCTGGATAACATCTGAGTGTGTGTGTGTGTGTGTTAACCACCCAAATGTGACTTAGGAGGACCACACTGTTATTGGGGGACTCCGTCAAAGTTTGCTTCATGGTGACATCACTCTGGTTTTAGGAGGGGTCTTCTCGTATGTCTTGACAGTTTGACCTACAGCATGCAGAACTGACTGCATGTGCTTTGTTTCTATGTTGAAATTTTTTGAAACTCAGGCTTGAACATTAAGATAGATAGTACTATACAACTTCTTAACTTGTTTTAGGCACTTTTTACTGCTTTAGTGCATGGGCTCTCTCTGGCTGTGTACTCTGGCTTCTTCCCACAGTCCAAAGATGTAGCTTATGGGGTTAGGTTAACTGGTGATTCAAAACTGCCCTTTGGTGTGAATGCAAATGCTTGTCCTTCCATGTTAGACTGGTGATCTGTCCAGGTTGTACTGCCCTATGGTAACTGGTATAGGCCCCAAAACTGCTACCCCACAATCCTGATAAGGATAAGTGGAAGAGGATGGATGATTGCAAAGGAATCAGTTGTTAATTATTGTAGCCAGTATTTTTTTCAGAAGAAAACATTTCTTGAGTGGAAAGCCCCCCCCCCCCCCCCCCACACACACACACACACACACACACATGCAAATTAAAAACAGAAGCACAGGCCTGCCCAGTACAGTTGCAAGAAGAGCACTTGGTCTAATCTTTGTGCCATCTTTTCTTTGTTGCAGGATCTTGATGAAGAAATGCCTCAGCAAGGCTCAGAAGCCATGCATTCTTCTTCAGTGCAAGATTTTGAAGAGGTAACATTGACCTAGGACAGATTTTAATGAATGTTTCTCATGCACGATGTGTACCTTACGCTATTTGCCGATAGTGAAATGGTTTATTCATCCTCTTGAGTGATGCATTTTTAGTAACTGTCAGATTACTGTTCTTTTGTCTTCATTCTCTATCTGTTACACACGAAGACTGAGACCAGCCAGATTCAGAAGACTGTGAGCTGCCTAAAGCCGCAACCAAACAGCTTTCCAAACAATGATCTGGACCTGAAACATCCAGAGCCTGAAAGGGTAAATATAATCCAGTGTACCACTTAATGAACTAATAATTTAATCTATCATCATTCTTTATGGATGCTGTGTGTGTGTGTGTTTGGCTGTCACCTGGGTGTGATGTGATTTACATGGACCGTGGCTTGTAGGTCCTTTTCATTGTTTCAAAGTGCAAGTCTGGATAACATCTGAGTGTGTGTGTGTGTGTGTGTTAACCACCCAAATGTGACTTAGGAGGACCACACTGTTATTGGGGGACTCCGTCAAAGTTTGCTTCATGGTGACATCACTCTGGTTTTAGGAGGGGTCTTCTCGTATGTCTTGACAGTTTGACCTACAGCATGCAGAACTGACTGCATGTGCTTTGTTTCTATGTTGAAATTTTTTGAAACTCAGGCTTGAACATTAAGATAGATAGTACTATACAACTTCTTAACTTGTTTTAGGCACTTTTTACTGCTTTAGTGCATGGGCTCTCTCTGGCTGTGTACTCTGGCTTCTTCCCACAGTCCAAAGATGTAGCTTATGGGGTTAGGTTAACTGGTGATTCAAAACTGCCCTTTGGTGTGAATGCAAATGCTTGTCCTTCCATGTTAGACTGGTGATCTGTCCAGGTTGTACTGCCCTATGGTAGCTGGTATAGGCCCCAAAACTGCTACCCCACAATCCTGATAAGGATAAGTGGAAGAGGATGGATGATTGCAAAGGAATCAGTTGTTAATTATTGTAGCCAGTATTTTTTTCAGAAGAAAACATTTCTTGAGTGGAAAGCCCCCCCCACACACACACACACACACACACACACACACACA
>NC_135168.1:13789630-13792130 GCF_041146795.1 Maylandia zebra | reverse complement strand
ACTTGGTCTAATCTTTGTGCCATCTTTTCTTTGTTGCAGGATCTTGATGAAGAAATGCCTCAGCAAGGCTCAGAAGCCATGCATTCTTCTTCAGTGCAAGATTTTGAAGAGGTAACATTGACCTAGGACAGATTTTAATGAATGTTTCTCATGCACGATGTGTACCTTACGCTATTTGCCGATAGTGAAATGGTCTATTCATCCTCTTGAGTGATGCATTTTTAGTAACTGTCAGATTACTGTTCTTTTGTCTTCATTCTCTATCTGTTACACACGAAGACTGAGACCAGCCAGATTCAGAAGACTGTGAGCTGCCTAAAGCCGCAACCAAACAGCTTTCCAAACAATGATCTGGACCTGAAACATCCAGAGCCTGAAAGGGTAAATATAATCCAGTGTACCACTTAATGAACTAATAATTTAATCTATCATCATTCCTTATGGATGCTGTGTGTGTGTGTGTTTGGCAGTCACCTGGGTGTGATGTGATTTACATGGACTGTGGCTTGTAGGTCCTTTTCATTGTTTCAAAGTGCAAGTCTGGATAACATCTGAGTGTGTGTGTGTGTGTTAACCACCCAAATGTGACTTAGGAGGACCACACTGTTATTGGGAGACTCCGTCAAAGTTTGCTTCATGGTGACATCACTCTGGTTTTAGGAGGGGTCTTCTCGTATTTCTTGACAGTTTGACCTACAGCATGCAGAACTGACTGCATGTGCTTTGTTTCTATGTGGTTTGAAACTCAGGCTTGAACATTAAGATAGATAGTACTATACAACTTAACTTGTTTTAGGCACTTTTTACTGCTGGTAGTGCATGGGCTCTCTCGCTGTATACTCTGGCTTCTTCCCACAGTCCAAAGATGTAGCTTATGGGGTTAGGTTAACTGGTGATTCAAAACTGCCCTTTGGTGTGAATGCAAATGCTTGTCCTTCCATGTTAGACTGGTGATCTGTCCAGGTTGTACTGCCCTATGGTAGCTGGTATAGGCCCCAAAACTGCTACCCCACAATCCTGATAAGGATAAGTGGAAGAGGATGGATGATTGCAAAGGAATCAGTTGTTAATTATTGTAGCCAGTATTTTTTTCAGAAGAAAACATTTCTTGAGTGGAAAGCCCCCCCCCCCCCCCCCCCCCAACACACACACACACACACATGCAAATTAAAAACAGAAGCACAGGCCTGCCCAGTACAGTTGCAAGAAGAGCACTTGGTCTAATCTTTGTGCCATCTTTTCTTTGTTGCAGGATCTTGATGAAGAAATGCCTCAGCAAGGCTCAGAAGCCATGCATTCTTCTTCAGTGCAAGATTTTGAAGAGGTAACATTGACCTAGGACAGATTTTAATGAATGTTTCTCATGCACGATGTGTACCTTACGCTATTTGCCGATAGTGAAATGGTCTATTCATCCTCTTGAGTGATGCATTTTTAGTAACTGTCAGATTACTGTTCTTTTGTCTTCATTCTCTATCTGTTACACACGAAGACTGAGACCAGCCAGATTCAGAAGACTGTGAGCTGCCTAAAGCCGCAACCAAACAGCTTTCCAAACAATGATCTGGACCTGAAACATCCAGAGCCTGAAAGGGTAAATATAATCCAGTGTACCACTTAATGAACTAATAATTTAATCTATCATCATTCTTTATGGATGCTGTGTGTGTGTGTGTTTGGCAGTCACCTGGGTGTGATGTGATTTACATGGACCGTGGCTTGTAGGTCCTTTTCATTGTTTCAAAGTGCAAGTCTGGATAACATCTGAGTGTGTGTGTGTGTGTGTTAACCACCCAAATGTGACTTAGGAGGACCACACTGTTATTGGGGGACTCCGTCAAAGTTTGCTTCATGGTGACATCACTCTGGTTTTAGGAGGGGTCTTCTCGTATGTCTTGACAGTTTGACCTACAGCATGCAGAACTGACTGCATGTGCTTTGTTTCTATGTTGAAATTTTTTGAAACTCAGGCTTGAACATTAAGATAGATAGTACTATACAACTTCTTAACTTGTTTTAGGCACTTTTTACTGCTTTAGTGCATGGGCTCTCTCTGGCTGTGTACTCTGGCTTCTTCCCACAGTCCAAAGATGTAGCTTATGGGGTTAGGTTAACTGGTGATTCAAAACTGCCCTTTGGTGTGAATGCAAATGCTTGTCCTTCCATGTTAGACTGGTGATCTGTCCAGGTTGTACTGCCCTATGGTAACTGGTATAGGCCCCAAAACTGCTACCCCACAATCCTGATAAGGATAAGTGGAAGAGGATGGATGATTGCAAAGGAATCAGTTGTTAATTATTGTAGCCAGTATTTTTTTCAGAAGAAAACATTTCTTGAGTGGAAAGCCCCCCCCACCCCCCCCACCCCCACACACACACACACACACATGCAAATTAAAAACAGAAGCACAGGCCTGCCCAGTACAGTTGCAAGAAGAGCACTTGGTCTAATCTTTGTGCCATCTTTTCTTTGTTGCAGGATCTTGATGAAGAAATGCCTC
>NC_135168.1:13704630-13784630 GCF_041146795.1 Maylandia zebra | reverse complement strand
CTTCACTGAGGTACGTTGGCTCAGCAGGGGAAATGTATTAAAGAGACTTTTTGAGTTGAGAGCAGAAGTGAAGCCTTCATGGAGAAGGATGGAGTTAGTGTTCCTGTGCTAACTGATCCCAAATGGCTCATGGACTCAGCTTTTCTTGTTGATATGACACATGAGCTTAATGTACTGAACAAGACGTTACAAGGCCAGGGGCAACTTGTCAGTGCTGCCTATGACAACGTGAGAGCATTCTCCACAAAACTGGCGCTCTGGAAAGCTCAGCTCTCTCAGACAAACCTTTGCCATTTCCCAGCATGCAAGGCACTCGTGGATGCAGGCACACCATTCAGTGCTGACGAGTATGTTGATGTCATTTTGAGGCTACAGGAGGAATTTGATCACAGATTTGCTGACTTCAAGACACACAGAGCCACCTTTCACATTTTTTCGGACCCTGTCTCCTTTGATGTGCAAGATGCCCCTTCTGTGCTTCAAATGGAGCTCATTGAGCTGCAGTGCAACTCTGAACTCAAAGCAAAGTTCAGGGAGGTGAGTGGAAAAGCAGACAAGCTTGGACAATTTTTGAGAGACTTGAGCCCTAGTTTCCCTCGGCTTTCCCGAATGTTCAAACGGACCATGTGCCTTTTTGGTAGCACATACTTGTGCCAAAAGCTCTTCTCCACTTTGAACTTCAATAAGTCCAAGTACAGGTCCAGACTTACGGATGATCATCTTCAAGACATACTGAGGGTCGCAACTGCTTCCTCCCTCAGGCCAAATCTGGCTCGGCTATGCGAGAGGAAACGCTGCCAGGTCTCTAGTAGAGATGGACCGATCCGATATTACGTATCGGTATCGGTCCGATACTGACCTAAATTACTGGATCGGATATCGGAGAAAAATAAAAAATGTAATCCGATCCATTAAATATCACGAAAGCACCTCACAAAAGTTGCAACACGCCGTAACTCACCTCAGAACGTTAGCACGTCGGAGCAGTATGCGTCACGTGATAGAGCGGCTGTGGCATGCGGGACCTGTCGGTGGTCTGGATAGCATGTGGAGCTTCGCAAAATGCAGCAAGATATTTTAAAAAACAGTTTTGTTGATTAAAAAACACTATATCGGATTCATATCGGTATCGGCAGATATCCAAATTTATGATATTGGTATCGGTATCGGACATAAAAAAGTGGTATCGTGCCTTCTCTAGTCTCTAGCAGCAAGGAGTAGGCAAGAGAAGCCATGTTCAGAAGAACAGTTCATTTTCTACAGTGTTCCATTCATGTTCAGAAGAAGGTTATAGAACTGTTAATACAGACATTTCAATCTAAATACAGCAGATATAGAAGCCTGAAAGATACACACAAGTTCACTGACTAAAAACATCTTATTATTATTTTATTTATGTATTACAGATTGATTTATTTTCTTATTAATTCTTAATTTGTTTATTTATTTTTCATATTTTGTGTTAAAAAATAAAAATAAAGAGATTTGAGAAGATTGGAATTTTTTAACCATGTCTTTCTTGTGGAAAACCTAATGCGGCCCAGCCTCACCCAGACTCTGCCTGCAGCGGCCCCCAGCTAAATTGAGTTTGAGACCTCTGTCCTACACCATAAATCAGTAAGAGAGGGTACGACCTCTCTCATGGCCCCAAGTGGTGTGTGCATGCCAGAGCACTCTGGAAGGCACACAGAGTCTTTACACACTACTAAGGATCAATCCTCTATCATTATGCAATCAATTATACAACTCTAAGCATATATGAGTAAATATTTCTAAGCATAAATGACAATCAACAATATAAACCTTACAGCTGGTTTTAATAACAACATTTATTTGTTTCTCAAATGAGAAAGAGCTATCGAGAAACACTCCTAAATCTTTAGTTCTGAACTTTTCCAGTAGGCCAAGGTCAACATTATTAGATAATGCTAATTCTTTTCCCTTACATTATAACAATGTGAGGAGTTAATGCTAAGTATACTGCCATTAGCGGCTAATTCTAATTAGGGGTGAATAATTATTAGTAGCTAATGCTAATATCGTTTTCTCTTCCCTTTTAACAATGTGAACAGCTAGTGCTAGGTAGGCTGATGCTAGCAGCTAATGCTAATTTGACGTGAATTAGCATTATATTAGTGAGGAGTTAATGCTAAGTAGGCTGCCATTAGCTGCTAATGTTAATTTTAGATGAAAAAGCATTAGCAGCTAATGCTCATATTGTTTTCCTTTGCTTTGTAAGAATGACAGCAGCTAGTGATACGAAGTCTACCATTATTAACTATTGTTAATTTGATGTAAATTAGCATTATCCGATAATGGTAACCCTTTTCCCCTGCATTATAACGATGTCAGGAGTTAATGCTAAATAGGCTGCCATTAGGGGCTAACTCTAATTAGGTGAATAATTATTAGCAGCTAATGCTATTATTGTTTTCCCTTTTAACAATGTGAGCAGCTAATGCTAATTTGATGTGAATTAGCATTATATTAGTGAGCAGTTAATGCTAAGTAGGCTGCCATTATTAACTAATGCTACTTTGACGTGAATTAGCATTATGTGCTAATACTAATACTGTTTTCCCTTTTTAACAATGTGAGCAGCTAATTCTAAGTACGCTCTTGTAAATAGGTAATTCTAATTTAGTGTGAATTAGCATTATTCAATAATGCTAACACTGTTTTCTCTCACTTATTAAAAATGATAGTAGCTAATACTAATACTCTTTCCCGTTGGGTAACAACGATGTGAGGAGTTAATGCTAAGTAGGCTGCTTTTAGAGGCTTATTCTAATTAGGGCTGAATAACTATTAGTAGCTAATGCTAATATTGTTTTCTCTTTCCTTATAACAATATGAGCAGCTAATGCTAATTTGATATGAATTAGCATTATATTAGTGAGGAGTTAATGCTAAGTAGGCTACCATTAGCAGCTAAAGCTAATTTGAGGTGAATAAGCATTAGTAGCTTATGCTAATACCCTTTTCTCTTGTTTTATAATGATGTGAGACGTTAATGCTAAATAGGCTTCCATGAGTGACTCCTTTCCCTTGCATTATAAAGATGTGAAGAGTTTATGCTAAGTAAATTGCCATTAGCAGCTAATGCTAATACTGTTTTCCCTTTCTTTATACAACTTGAGCAGTTATTGCTAAGTAGGCCACTTTTCTCTGCTAAAGATTTCTGTGACCATGATAGAAACTCTGATAAGCTAATGCTGCTAAGCTAATGCTGTTTATGGGCCCTGTTAGAATCAATATTTCATTCTCATTCTGTTGTTTGAGAACAATAACAGAAAAATGTGCACTTCAGAACAAATTTATTGTGAATTCAGCTGTGAATGTACAGTTTGTCATTATTTTAGCTTCCATTTCCAAATGTTAGCTGACACTTTATTAGGTACACTGGCATCTATATCAGGTACACCTGTGACCTAAATGTTCCTGCAAACAGACTCCTTGGAGACCCCTACATAAATATCCATGAACTATCCAGCTAGACTAGTGTGTCTGTCCCTGAAAATATTCCTGCATGTGTGATTGTTCATGTGTCATCTGCAGGAAACAAACAGGAAGTGAGTGAAAGACACGGGAAATGTTTCCAGCTCTTCCTCCTCTATCAGACATTCTCTCCATACCTGAGAGTGTCCAGTCTCCAGCCTGGATCCTTCAGTCCAGCCGACAGCAGCTTCATTCCTGAGGGACCTGGATGATTGTAGCTCAGGTCCAGCTCTCTCAGATGGGAGGGGTTGGAGCTCAGAGCGGAGGCCAGAGAAGTACAGCCTTCCTCTGTGATCAGACAGCCTGACAGACTGCAGACACACAAAACAACAATCTATCTGTCAACAGTTGTTTTCTCTTTGTCACAATAACATCTATCCATTTACATCCATTCAATGTAACTTTATTTATAAGTGACAATACCCAATGGACAACAACAGTCATCTGAAGCTGTTTAACAGTGTAAGGTAACCGCCACCAGTGTGAGCAGCACTTGGTGATGGTGGGAAGAAGAACTCCCTTTGACACAAAGATCCTCCCAGTGAAAACAGGCTCCAGGAGGAGCATCTACCATGACTGGTTGCAGGGTGAGGGGAAAGAGAAGAGATGAGCTCAGAGAGACAAGAACAAAACAGAGAGACAAAAGTTAAGGACATGCAGTAGTGACATATAAAAGCATCAGGAGTGAAAAGAGGGGAGAAGAAAGCAGAGCATCATGGGAAGTCCACCAACAGCCTGAGCCTATAGCAGCATAACTAAGGGATGGTTCAGGGTCACCTGATCCAGCTCGAACTATAAGCTTTATCAAAAAGGAAAGTTTGAAGCTGATCTTCAAAGTAGAGAGGGCGTCTGTCTCCTGAACTCAAACTGGGAGCTGCTGCCACACCCAGTCCAACATAGCCAGGCTTTCTTTGCTGCTTTGACAAAACCTCAAATCCCAGTCAGAGACGATGAGCATCATCACAGTGATGATCATTTCTCTGTAAACCAGGCTTTCTGCTTCAGGATCTGTGCACGCTCACAGAACAAGGAGACCTTTAAACATCATTTCACTAAATGGATGGACTGAGCTCAGCCTACAGATGAACTGGTGCCAGAGATCATAAAGAACATCAAACAGTCAAATTCAACACTTTAATGGAAATATGAGATTAATGCTGCAGACAATCATGAAGCTGCTGAATTCATGAACATCAAGAATGCAGCGAGTGGTAAAATAAAGATTTGACCTCAGTGTGCTCAGTGTTCCTGTCTATTCCTAACATATTCCTAACATGATAGCTGCACTTTAGAGCTCTAAAACTGGAACTGACACATGTTTAAACTCTACATGTTACTCAGTACATTCAGTTCTGACACTCGCCCACAGTCCAACAAAGGAAACATGGAGATCACATCAGTTTGTCACCAAAGTCTAATTATTAGGGCAACTTAACCTGTTATTATCTCGTTAACTCATTAACTGATTAACGTCAGCAATTATTTTAATCACAGTTTTTAAAATCATGATTATTGTGAAAGTGCTCACTGGCTCTGAATATAAAAGCCATGGGTCACAGGAGGGATGTTGATCAGTGCTGGCTTGAAATGGGCGTCATTATGCGTCTCAGCCAATGGGAGCATTGAGGGTGGGCCTAATACTACTGCAGCGCTCACATGACCCAGGACAGAAAGAAAGGGGCGGGGACAGAAACATGGAGACAGGTACAGATCTTTGACATGTTCATTTTGAACTGTTCCAGGAGGCAGTGTTGATACAACTAAAGTTATCTGTTGTTGAAGAAGTCGGTCTGAGGAACGTTCTTAGGATCAACAAATGACGGCATGTATGAGCCTCAAGACGCAGCATCACAAGAAGAACACATGAGCTGTAGAAAAAGGAGAGACTACGAAAGCCACGGCGTTACAACGTGCACCAGCTGTTGGTCTCTCTGGAGACTACTGGGCGTGGCTGTGTAACCATGGTTACCTGGGAGTTACAGAAACGTGCAGAACATGTGATTCATGTTGCACAGCAGTGGGACATTTGAAATTAAGTCAGCACACTCAGTACAGATAGTGCATCAAATACGATGCTGCTGCCAGACGTCTGCCTTTGAACACGTCCCTGCATCGCGCACAACACCAAGGTTGCCATGGCAATCACAGCTGACAGGGACAAAGTGCACAGCTGGAAGCCTGCAGGTACATTTAACATGATGTATTTCTCAGTGTCCTGTCTGTGTGTGAGAGACAAACAGCCTCTGTATGTGTGTGTAAATACAGCATGAATATGTAGAGGACATGTTTGTGGATATAAGTAAATGAAAGCTCTGCGTCATTTGAATCTTCTTGTTTCTGTTGCAGGTCTGTGACTGAACTTCTGGGAGGAGAAACGTTGGTTTCATGCTCTGTGATTCTGTGTTTTGTCATCTCTCTCAGGTGATGGACAGCTCAGATGATGACCCCGCCTACGTGGTCAAATTCAAGTCTACATTCAGAACAGACCTGGAGACATGCAAGCAAAATGCCAACATTGTATATGTGAAAACTGCTGCTGGAGCCAGATTCAAGGAGCTCAAGTGTTTACCCAGATCTTACTGAACTCACTGCAGGAACAGAGGGTTGTTGGAGGGAAACCTGTGGAAGCAACAACATCCGAGCCACCAGAGAAGAAGTTGGCCCTGTTGGTGCTTCATCAGAGTGTGAACAGGAGGAAGACTCAGCTGAGAACAGTGTGGTGGATACAGAGCAGAGCCCACCATCAGTACAGAGGCCTGTCCATTAGAGTGCTGCTCCAACATGCAGCACATGTACTTGGCCACAGCTGCAACATCTGTACCTGTGAAAGCTTCTTCTCTGTTGCTGCTCATATTGTGCAGAAGAAGAGAGTTTCTTTATCATCAGAAAATGTCAGTGAGCTTGTGAGTCTTAGCAGCTGGCTCGGTGCAGAGGAGGAAGAACATGTCAGTCAGAGGAAGATAAATGCAGTTCATGTTGTCAACTCAACCTGGACTGTTGAAAGAGTTTTTCTTTGTCTGGTTTCTGACTGAGATTCTCCAAAGGAAATCCAGCACAAACACACACTTCACACACTCAAAGTCCTGCACAGTAAATGAGCTGATGAGCGTTTGTGCTGCTGCCTGATAACAGAACAATAGTTCTGCTGCTTCCTGTTCTGCAAACACACATTTATAAATGTTCACTTGCTGTTGATCAAAGGTATGTTGGTGGCTCTGGACGCTGAGGGAACTTTGTAAAAAACTAGATCAAATGTTAACGTCCTGGCAGAGGCAAAGAACTTTGATTTGATATTTGATTAGATTCATGTTTCAGCTCAGACTGACAGAAATATTTGAACTGCTGCTGTGTTAAAGGGAACACTGCTGTTAGAAAGCACCTGATCTGTTTCTGCACACTGAATGTTGCACTTCTCATACTGCAGTACTATTACAATAAGTACACAATGCACTACTTTTGAACTCATGATTGAATGTTGCTGTAACAAAGCCATTAATGTGATTCACAGTGTTCGTGGTTTCCCAGCACAACAAATGATTGCACAAGTGTGACTGATCCACTTTCTAATGTGTGTGTAGCCCACACTGTGTGTCACTGTGTCACAGGTGAGTCTGTGTGTCCAGGTTCTATGAGGACAACAGGATATAGTGACTGAGTCCAGCAGCTTAAAGTCTGACTCCATCCTCCATTTAAATAACTCACAGCAACAACTGAATAGCTTTGCCTTTGTGTAGCTGACACTTCATTTTAATGTCCTTCTATTCTGGTTCATCTGGTCTCAGTTTCTATAAGCACACAGGTTTCATCAGGGACTCTATGACCTCAGTGATCTTTGCTGGGCCTTAATGCTCTGAACAAAGCTGCACATCACAAGACTAAATAGAAATGAATCAGTCTTTCATTCTCACTGCTGTTTGACTTCAGCTCTCAATGTCCCACCATAACCCATGGAAAGAATTACTGTCCATCCAGGCTGCTGAACATGAAGCTGAAGAAGGTGGAGTATTGTGAGGGCTGATGGAGATGATGATGAGGAATCCAGGAGCAGTGGGTGGATGGCAGCATCAGCATGAAGGATCAGTGTGAGAACACATCATCATCCACAAAGGAAACCAGTCTGAGTGTCTGACGCTCTTGTTAGAAAGACGCAGTCCCAGCAGTTAGCTTGTCTGCTAGTTAGCTGAGAGCTAACTCACTTGTACATTGAATACCAAACTGTGTAAACCAGGGGTGTCAAACATATGGCCCGTGGGCCAAATCCAGCCCTTGACATAATTTCATATGTGAAATATTGATGAATTTTCAGGCTTGCTGATAATCAATGTGAGCACGGCTGAGATTTTATTCTGATGAGCAAACCATGTGGCCAATCACTTTCAGAGACAGACTGGGATCATACCATTATGTGAAAGAGGACGGAAATGTCCCATAGACAGCAAGGGTAGTGGTAGAGACCAGTACACAGAGAAATGGGAGCTGTACTGAAATGCAAGCGTGTCAGGAAAGAGTGAAAAGGCAAAATGAGCAGCATCTGGCTGCATTTCAGTGATATTGGAGACCACAAAGCTGAGTGCAACATTTATACAGGAGATATACAGGAGACGCTGAGAGTAGAACTGATAAAATTAGGAGCTGGCTAAAGTGAGACCCATTTTTATTTCCACCCATTTTCCACTGTGGAGGACAAAAGGTTTCAAACTGGTCCAGGTCTTAAACCTCACGTGTTCTTCCTAATAGCAGTAAATGGATAAAAATAAGGCTTTTATGAAAACACTGAATAAAACTTGCTGCCTTTAAAAAGACTAAATGTACAGTTCAGTATTGAATACTACATAAAATAAACTATATATAAAGTGTGTCTGAATGGCAGAGATGCAGAACTATGTGCATATAGCACAGAGCCACGGCTCAGTGTCTGAATGAGTCTCACAGACCTGAATGTGCTGTTGAAGCCATTTATAATTATAACGTAATTCTTTACTCGTTTGATCTGCTCCTTACCACAAGCCACCAGACGTAGAAGGTTTTGGACTTTTAACTATATTTTCTGAAGTTTTACAACTTTTCTTACTGTTAAAAACCTCGTTATGGCCATTCATGCTGTACAAAGTAATTAGACATGTGTGGTATCTACAGAAACGTCAGCATCTCAGCTAAAAGTTCACAAAACCATCTCAACAACCACCAAACAGCTAAAACAGCAGGTGAACAGATCACACAAAAAAGATGTAAACACAAATCCCCCTGATCATCTGTTTTTTAAACATGAAGCGTCGTTTTGGACGTTCATTTACTGCTGGTTCAGTGAATTTTGGTTGGACAGTGATGAAACCTGCAGCCTCAGAATCTGTGAGAAGTCTGCTTTCAGCACCCAACAGCATTGTTGTGTTGTGTGCTGAGGATTCACCTCTGCAAACTCATCACTGTTTCACCATCATGTTTCTACTTAGACAACAACAAAGGAAGCAGTTCCCAGGAACTACTTCCTGTCTTGTTAACATAAGAGTACGTTGCCCTTCAAAACACCTCCACTTCTCCTCTTATTAGAGGGCTGCCTTATTATTAATCTGCTAATTCTGTCAGTTGATGAAAGAAAAATGCTTGATCTCACCTGAGAGTTTCCAGTGTACAGCGTGGACTCTTCAGTCCTTCAGACAGAAGCTTCACGCCTGAATCCTTCAGGTTACTGTTACTCAGGTCCAGCTGTCTCAGATTAGAGGTCTGAGAGCTGAGACCTGAGGCCAGAGCTTCACAGCTTCTCTCTGACAGGTCACAGTGACTCAGTCTGAAAAATAACAGATAAACAATTACAAAAATAAAACACTTATGTTGAAGTGTAATGAGATACTATTATTTTTAGCAATATTTCATCTTGTTTTGTCAGGAAACTGAGCACTGATGCAGAGCAACATGTGGAGAGAATCAGAGGAGAAGAAGTGAAGAGAGAACAGCAGTAAAACAACACTGAATTGTTCAGTGTGCTTTTGATATCAACAGAATGTGTCAAATTTCTTTATTTTGTATTTGTTTTAGTAGAATTGATGATTATCACTTAGATAACAACCACAGGCCAGGTCTAAATTGCACTTTGGTGACAATTACACCCAGAAATATTTCAGAAACGTGGACAATTTGTGCTCCATTGTATTCAGTATTGAACAAACTGAGTACCGATGACCACTTAATATTTTTGATATTTTATTTGAGTTGTTCCACCTGATCTGTGTTAACTAGAATAAACATTTAAAAGCTAAAGCTATGATCACATATGTACTTACAGAGCTTTGTTGGAGGCTTTGACCACTGGCAGCAGCCTCAGAAGAGCCTCCTCTGAAGCAGAGTATTTCTTCAGGTCAAACACATCCAGATCTTCTTCTGATGACAGTAAGATGAAGACCAGAGCTGACCACTGAGCAGGAGACAGTTCATCTGTGGAGAGACTTCCTGATCTCAGGGACTGTTGGATCTCCTCCACTAGAGAACGATCATTCAGTTCATTCAGACAGTGGAACAGATTGATGCTTTTCTCTGCAGACAGATTCTTACTGAGCTTCTTCTTGATGTACTGAACTGTTTTCTTGTTGGTCAGTGAGCTGCTTCCTGTCTGTGTCAGCAGACCTCGTAGGAGAGTCTGATTGGTCTGCAGTGAAAGACCCAGGAGGAAGCGGAGGAACAAGTCCAGGTGTCCATTTGGACTCTGTAAGGCCTTGTTCACAGCACTCTGGTAGAAGTGTTTCTTTGCAGATTCTCCTGTTTCAGACTTCTTGGATGTTGTTTGTTGTTGTTCCAGCAGATTGAGTCCAGAGTTGCTGAAGGTCAGATGGACATGAAGAGCAGCCAGCAACTCCTGAACACTCAGATGGATGAAGCAGAACACCTTGTCCTGGTACAGTCCTCTCTCCTCTTTAAAGATCTGTGTGAACACTCCTGAGTACACTGAGGCTGCTCTGATATCGATGCCACACTCTGTCAGGTCTGATTCATAGAAGATCAGGTTTCCTTTCTGCAGCTGATCAAAAGCCAGTTTTCCCAGAGACTCCATCATCTTCCTGCTCTCTGGACTCCAGTGTGGATCTGTCTCAGCTCCTCCATCATACTTGACCTTCTTCACTTTGGCCTGAACCACCAGGAAGTGGATGTACATCTCAGTCAGGGTCTTGGGCAGCTGTCCTCCCTCTCTGGTTTCCAGCACATCCTCCAGAACTGTAGCAGTGATCCAGCAGAAGACTGGGATGTGACACATGATGTGGAGGCTTCGTGATGTCTTGATGTGGGAGATGATGCTGCTGGCCTGCTCCTCATCTCTGAATCTCTTCCTGAAGTACTCCTCCTTCTGTGGGTCAGTGAACCCTCTGACCTCTGTCACCATGCCAACACAGTCAGGAGGGATCTGATTGGCTGCTGCAGGTCGTGTGGTTATCCAGAGGCGAGCAGAGGGAAGCAGTTTCCCCCTGATGAGGTTTATCAGCAGCACATCCACTGAGGTGGACTTTCTAGGGTCAGTTAGGATTGTAGTTTTGTGGAAGTCCAGAGGAAGTCGACACTCATCCAGACCATCAAAGATGAACACAACCTGGAAGTCTTCAAAGCTGCAGATTCCTGCTTCTTTGGTTTCAGTAAAGAAGTGATGAACAAGTCCCACCAAGCTGAACTTTTCCTCTTTCAGCACATTCAGCTCTCTGAAAGTGAATGGAAATATGAACTGGATGTCCTGGTTGGCTTTGTCTTCAGCCCAGTCCAGGCTGTATTTCTGTGTTAAGACTGTTTTCCCAATGCCAGCCACTCCCTTTGTCAGCACTGTTCTGATTGGTTCATCTCTTCCAGGTGAGGCTTTAAAGATGTCTTCTTGTCTGATGGTTGTTTCTGGTCTGTCTGGTTTCCTGGATGCTGTTTCAATCTGTCTGACCTCATGTTCATCATTGACCTCTGCAGTCCCTCCCTCTGTGATGTAGAGCTCTGTGTAGATCTGATTCAGGAGGGTTGGGTTTCCTGCTTTAGCGATGCCCTCAAACACACACTGGAACTTCTTCTTCAGGGTGGATTTAAGGTTACGATGACAAACTGCAGCTTGAAGCTCTGAATGAGAAGAAAAATAAACACTCAATTCCAAAAAGAACTAATCTTTAAAACATGTTGCTCCATCTTCCATCTCTGGGAAATGTTCATTTATCCAGCAGCTTAAATCTTTAGATAAATCCTCTTACTGCTCTGCAGACGGTCAGCCAGCTCCTCCTGCTTCATTCTCCTCAGGAAGTCCACTGTGATCTTCACAAACGCCTCTCTGCTGCTGCTCCTCTGACTCTCTAAGCATTCTGGGTAATCTGGACTCAGAACCTTCTGGATCTTCTTCAGCTCGTTCTTCACAAAAGTGATGATGTTGTCCTCCAGCAGCTGGAACAGAATATTTATGAATGAGCCAATCAGACTGAAATCATGGAGCCAAACATCAGATCCATGTTGGACACACTGACGATCCACTGGTCTACAAAGAGCAGCATGGAGATGACTGTGAACAGAACAGATGTAACAGTAGTTGTTGTGCAAGTACAGACCATAAATATGGAGTCCAGCTGTGTTTGATGCTGCTGGGCAGACTGACCACTGGGAACCTCTGAGCTCTGCTGCTCCACTCTGTGGAGGAACCATGAAGGATTAGATCAACACAGGATAAAGATCCAGGAGTTTCTGCTCAAATAACTTCATCTGAATCAAGTCTGTCAAGTTTTAAACTCTCAGATTGTGAACATATCAGTAATTTTCAGTCTGTTTTCATGGACGTCCTTTCAGTGGTGATGTCAGGGATGATTTTGAAGAAGCTCATCAAACTGAACCATCAGCAGATCACTGCTCCAAAACCAGAACATGATCCGAGTCTCCCTCCACCACCAGAACACCAGCTTTACTAACGTGGTAGATCAGTGTAGTACAGATCAATAACTGATGAGTCATTTGATCAAAATCACTGAGTGCTTCACGTCTGACCCTCTGATGCTTCTGTAGACATTTTGCATATTTAATGAATGTCTGACAGTTTTACATTCATTCTATGAACACAGTGGAAATGTTGTGTTATAGTCTCCATGTTGTTTCCAGCATCATAAATTCTTAAGTTCAGAAAATTCGATTCTTTCTTCACAGCTGAAAAACAACAACATTTATTCTCTATTGAAATCTGCATCGTCCACTCCAAAGGTCACAATCTGAAGGTAACATCTGGTTTTGTTCCCTGTGGTTAACTCTGAGCATCAGTATGGTGGGATTTATCCACTACATCCACACCACTGTGGTTCAGTGTTGTCCTGATGGAGTAACAGCAGCCAGTATGATCCAGGCTTTAGCTGCTGGGTCTCTGTGTGACCTCTCAGACTGTTTAACAGATCAGACACAAAGAGAATCAGAGCAGCTCTGTTCTTTAAAGACAAACATGAACCCACTCAGGTCACACTTTCCCCACAGATATGAGCATCACTGTCCTCAAACAGCAAATGACCAAGTCGAACATTTGGATCTTTTCTCTTTCATTGTTTTCTTTTTAATGAATCTTTGTAACAATCTGAGGATGTTTCAGGTCATATTTATCCAGGAAACACAAACATGTAAAGGAGTCATCACAGCTCTCTGACCTCGTTGCTCCAGGTTCACCACTGAAGAGTGGAACGTTGCCTTTGGACCAGTCACTCCTCACAGACGGACAGCTGGACCCTGCAGACTGTGACCTCTGACCTCTGCAGACACAAACATGATTGAAGCAGCTGTGATCACACAGACTGCAGATAATGCAGCTGTTTCCTGTCAGTAACATCCTCTTAGATTAGAGTTCAGCTTTTTACAGGAAAACTGGACAAAACTGATTTTTGTTACAAACTCATTTTCATTTCCTCTCAGCTCACAAACACAGTCAGACAATCAACCAGAGTCAACACTGATTATAATGTCAGTGCAGAATTATTTCTGTTACTCAGTGAGTTCAGCTCTCTGACCTCGTTGCTCCAGGTTCACCACTGAATTTTGGATTTTGACCTTTGGACCGGTCACTCCTCACAGACGGACAGCTGGACCCTGCAGACTCTGCTCTGTCCTCCTCTTCCTCCATCATCATCTTCAGTCAGTCTGAGAGGTAAACCACAAACACTCAGTGAGTTCACATTAACAGGAGGAACTGAGTTACAGTCGCTGACCTCTGACCTGTCATGTGACCATGAAACCAGGTCAATATGTCTGTAGGTTCAGTCATCCAGGTCATGTGATCTAAGGAGCTTGGAGAGAAAAGAGACGTCTTTAAGTTTCTGGAAGACGTTTCATCTGAGAAGCTTCTTCAGCTCTACAACCAAACAGTGGAGAGTCCCAGATATTTAAACCTGAGAGGGAAAGAAAGCATGTCGCTGACCCACCACTGATGTTATTTCAAGGAGGAAACTGAGAGCCTTTGCACCAGGAGCACAAACATCAGCTCCAGCAATGATCCACTGATGTGTTTTTATTCCATGTATGAATGTTGTTATTGACAGAGATGACGTTTGTGTGTCAGTGATGCAGTGACTGTTGTTGTTACCTGTACAGGCTGGTTAGACTCTATGAAACAGATCATACAGATCTCTGCATGTTAGAAGAGACTATTAAAGGTCATGAATGAGACAAAGGCAGGGAGGCGTCCTTTACAGCTAAACAGCAGAGTGAGAGAACAGCCAGCACCTCTACATTTATCACATTATACAGCACATGTATGATACTGACAGGGATGAGAAGAATTTAGTGATTCTGATCCCATCATTGATATTACTTATTGATTCTCAGTAGCTCTGCTCTGACAGTCACCACCATCACTGAGCAGCATATCAAAGACATTTGTGCACATTAACTGCATGTTGTGGCTCAAATGTTTGTGCATGTTGGAGGCATTTCCTCTTTGTTGTGATCAGTGTTGGTCATTACCAGAGATGGGCAGTAACGCGTTACTTGTAACGCGTTACTGTAATCTGATTACTTTTTTCAAGTAACGAGTAAAGTAAGGGATTACTATTGCAAAATCGGTAATTAGATTACCGTTACTTTCCCGTAGGAACACTGCGTTACTGCGTTACTAAAACCGTGATTTTTTTTGCGAGAATGTCTCATTGACGTTGGTGACAGCAGCTGTGTGCAGATCAACAATGGATAATATATCGAGTGCGGGAGAGAGTATGAGCGTGCAGCGTTTAAAGTGTGGAAGTACTGACCTTACTTTGAGTTTGATTCCATAAAAAGTGACAAAAACATTAGCGTCCATCGTGCGTGGGAAGAAAACTTCTTTTTACAGCGAAAAAAACCCCTAAACTTCCGAGCAAGCACCGAGTAGCTACGACGTGATGGGAAACTCACAGAGACACTCGCGCGGATTCTTCAACTGACCGCAGCACACCTGCACCAGGGTAACCCTCCGCCTACCCTGCTCCTGCTTTACAGGTGAAAATAGAGCAAAAGGACCGCTGAGTCTTTGACTTTATTTATTTTCTGCTGTGTTTTACTTGCATCTGTTTGAAAGAGTGAGTGAAAACACAAAAATGTGCAGAAAATAGGTTTAAATGTTAAACTAATTTATTCAAGTCAGAGAATGTTGCATATAATTAAATGTTTTGCTTGATGCATAAAGTTAAAAGATTAAAACTGATAAAACAAGTTAAAAAAAGAGACTTTTCCATTTGATTACATTTTGTATGATGGATTATGTAGAAAAAGTAGAATTGGGCTGAAAGATCTATCACTTTATCACCTCTTCAGGTTGTAAATCGTGTTTTTAAAAAGTAACTAAGTAACTAAGTAACTAAGTAATTAATTACTTTTGAAAATAAGTAATCAGTAAAGTAACGGGATTACTTTTTTGGGGGAGTAATCAGTAATTAGTTACTGATTACTTTTTTCAAGTAACTTGACCAACACTGGTCATTACTCAAAACAGTCATTATTACACATATTACACAGAACACTTTAATTAAAAGTAATGGAGTACGTTACTTCATTACTCCTCATAACATTACTTTGATGTTAAAATGAACAAATGAGCATGTAACAACATAAAGCTGAGGTACAGCCCCACACACCAACACAGATCCTGATGAGGTCACGTGATGTTTCTCTGAGTGTTTATGAACACAAATCAAAGATGAAACAGCACAAAGACACTTCAAAGTGATTCTACTGTAGAAACATGAACAGGTAGAAACCTGCAGCCTGACTGCTCATCACTTTGTTACCTGTTCAAGTTCAGCAGCAGCAGCTCACTTTATCACGGTGCTGGTCTGGGGTCAGTGTTTACTCAGCTTTAACTAGTGATGTGACGTTCTGTATCGAGGCTTCGAAGCGTGTGTCGAGTAATGGAGGGGGCGTTTCCGCGAAGCGCGTATCCAGGCTTGCTTCATTTATGGGAGGAGCTGAAAATGATGATGTCCGAAGCCTCGCTGCCCGGCTGTACCACGTGACTGGTTCAGGAAGCGGTTCGAACTTTGCCGCGAGCTATGACAGCGATATAAACCCCTCAGACAAAATGTGGGCGTTTGATGGAGAGTTGCGGTTAGTGAGAGTTAGAGACAGTTTAGAAAAAAAAAATCGCCTACGACCTGCCACAGTGGAGAAACTGTTTCTTTTTAACAAAAACCAATGATGTGTCCCCTAAACACTAATCACTGTCCTTGCCTCAATGTTACAAAAGCACAACCACTGTCCACACCTCACCTCACAGTATATGATCATTTCCATTTTAGGCATTTCCAAATAATCATGTTCCATACTGCCAGTATAAATATACACAGTACACTGCATCACTACAATATACATGTTTTACACACTCCTTTTGTTGTTGACATTTACAGGCTGTGTGCAAAAAGGCCACACTCTTCAAATTCATCAGCTGCTCTGCTATCAGTCCACTAGGTGGAGCCTGAAGCACACACGATGCATTCACTGACACACACTGAGTCACTGTGACTGGAAGCTTCAGTCAGTCCAACACGTGTGAACATTTTAAACCTTTCAGTTGATGGACTACTTTTAATTAACTGCTTTAGCCCACTTACAATGAAAATTTAAAAAAATCTTGTTCATGACGTGTGTAGTATGTTAACACTATTGGAAGGAAAAAAAAAACTTGAACTCCAATTTTGAAAACACAACTTTCTTTTTTTTTTTATAAAGCTCTGACTTGTATTATGAGTCTGTGGTCTGGGAGAGAGTCTGTAACTCTGTCTGCAACATACAGTAAATAATGACCAATGTTGGTGATAGAGGATTTTTATTATGCAATATGATCAAGTATAATCAAATGTGCTTTATATTCAAATACAATATAATCAAGTGTGTTTTATTTTCTAGTGTTCATATATTTTCACGTAACTGAGTCTATTTGTTAACACAAACGCAATGTATTCTTTTTTAGTATCTGTGATGTCAGATAAGCATGATAAACTTCTGTATTCTTTACCCCAGTCTGAAAGGTCAGACAGGTTGAGATAATGCCTGAACTCTCCTCCTGTAACTGAAAAGAGGAAGTACTATGTAATCAGTTTCTTACCCTATAAATAAAGGAACAAGACATGCATTCTGTGTGTGTGATTTTGCTGAGAGGCACACACCCATGCGCATGTCTTAAAACTCTCTGATTTGGTCTGCAAGTGTCTTATTTTCTCTTACTTGTGAAAATAAATGTCAAAACCCCTGACAGTTGGGCAGTTAATTATATAGTTACTTCTTCAAAAAAGTAACTGAGTTATGCAAACAAAGTTTTTTGCAGCTGTTTACCTAAAAATGCAGCCAAGGTGTTTTTTTAAAATAAACATTTCAAACTATTTACAGAACAATCAGCTGTTCTGCATCAAATCTGATGCTACACAAATTATTTGTGCCGCTCCAAAAAATAATTCCTGTCCTCTATGAGATGAAGGAGAACAACAGCCTGATACCTGCAGGCCTGACAGCAGCAGATGTGTCACTGCTGTAACACCTGTAACACTCAGCAGTCGCCTCATTGTTCTGACACACACAACAACACTATTGACTACACTACACACTAACTACACACTAACTACACACTAACTACACAAGATTTGCTCTAAACGCCTCAAATCTCTCACATCTCAAACACGCCGTCACTCCGTTTCTTAACAACTAAATGCCATGTTTTGATTGGTTTACTTTAATTTCAATTCAGGTTAGAATTCTTTTTGTGTGCGCAACACAGATTTTCTCTGCGCAGAGACCGTGCCAACAGTGCGCAATTCAGAATCAGAATCAGAATCAGAAAGGGGTTTATTGCCAAATGTTGAGCAGGTTTACAACATTAGGAAATTGCTGCGGTGCTTCAGTGCAAACAAACTGTCATAAATTGCGCTTAAATAGACATGAAAAAAATAAAAGTAGGAATAAGAATTAAAAGTGCTACGTAGAAAGATATGTGCATGAGATATACATGAGATATATACATGAGAATAAGAATTAAGAGTGCTGCGTAGAAAGATATATACATGAGTGCAGGTGGTGATCAGTGCCAAACATGGAATGAATGATGCAGTGACACAGCGTAGGGTCATGTGTTAGTGGCGGGGACAGTCATACGGTTATTGTTCATGAGTCCAACAGCAGAGGGGAAAAAACTGTTCTTATGGCGAGAGGTTCTGGTGCGAATGGACCGGAGCCTCCTGCCTGAGGGGAGCAGGTCAAACAGACTGTGTCCAGGGTGAGAAGGGTCAGCTGAGATCCGAGCTGCACGCCGCAGTGTCCTGGAGGTGTACAGGTCCTGCAGAGATGGGAGTCTGCAGCCAATCACCTTCTCAGCAGAGCGCACAACACGCTGCAGTCTCTGTTTGTCCCTGATAGTGGCTCCAGCGTACCACACGGTGATGGAGGAGGTGAGGATGGACTCGATGATTGCAGTGTAGAACTGCATCATCGTCCGTGTTGGCAGGTTGAATTGCGCACGTGCGCAGCTTAGAGGGAACATTGCTCACAAGGTGACTACCAATAAAAATGAGTGTGCTTCACTGTCAGAGCTACGGTGATTCAACCAGTAGGTCGAATGACTTGATAATAAAAATGTTTATTTGATGCTTTGCATTGAGGCGCATTGTTGAATTTGCAGGGACACAATAACCACAGATCAGTTGTTCAAACCACTACAGTAGGGAGCCATGTTATGAATAATAATAATACTAATAATAATGTTAATTTAAGTAATTGTTTTTGACTGAACATCACATATAATGTAACAAGCAGAAAATTCAGGTTAAGTGCATTATCAGCATTTGGAGGAGCTCCTTATCCTTCACTGCTCACCTCTTACAAAGTGTTCACACAGTTTGCTAGCCTCTGTCAGCCTGCTAGCTATGCTAACAAGTCTACTACACACACTTGACTCGGTCACATGACAGACAGCAGAGATAGCTGCTCTGCTAGCTAAGCTAACTCATGTTAAAGGTCAAAGAAATGAGGCGATGCTGCTGGGAGTTACGTCACAGACTAGCAGAATTTAGTTATTCAGCATAATATTTAATCCTTATTATCTCCTCCTCTCACCTCTGTTTACATCTAAAAACAAGAAAATTTAGCCAACAGTTTATTAGCTTTGGTGAAATTATAAACAGGCATCAGCGCAGTCACCTATACTGTGCTTTAATGCTAGAGCAGCAGGAACACCAGTTAATCTAAAATCTCCTTTTCTCTCTGAAACAAAGTGACAGCAGGCTGAGTCAAAGACAGAAACCTTATTTAAACACCAAATATTCACTTCCTGATCCAGGATTCAAAGAGGACGTTGAACTTACTCAGCTTCTTCCAATGAACGTCTTCACTCTGCAGCTCTCTGCTGTCTGGACCAGGTCTGTGTAGAAACAGAGAAAATCCTCTGCTTCTTCTCCGTCAGCAGTCGTCTGTGTCTGCAGACTGCGTCACATTAAACACTTCACACCAGCAAAGAGGCTGAAGCTCACAGGTCAACGGTCAGCTGCTGCACTGTGTATAACAATTCACTTTTGAACAGTAGATAGCCTGTAGGCGTCTCTGCAGTGATAAACAGTTTACACATTAAACACTGAACCATAAAAGAAGCTTGAGCTGCAGCTCACAGGTCAAAGCTCAGCTGCTGCACCCAGTTATGAGTTTAAATAAATCATTAATCATGATCTTTTCCCTCTCAGCACTTTCACTTGGCCTTGGAGTGTTTTGACTGAGCTACACTGTATGTTTCAAATGTGGTAAATAAATTGGGAGTTAGGGCTGGGCAATATGGCCTAAAATCCATATCGCGGTATAATTTGAAGCATGTGCGGTAACGATATATATCGCGATATATTCTTTTCTTCTGTATAACGTATTTTCCACACTATAAGGCAGACTTACAATCCTTTAATTTTCTCAAAAATCAAGAGTGTGCCTTATGTATGAATTCTGGTTGTGCTTCGTGACCTCGAACCGATTTTGGCTGCAGAAATCTGTTAAAAATGTTTTAGCACAACTTTGGTAAGCCGCACTGCTTGATGGATCGTCAGAGCATTACGGCTGCCGTAGTGAGGAGCTTCACGGAGTAATCTGGGTCCAAAACTCCGACAGCTTCAGGTCCCAAAGTCAAACGAACACTGAGAGTTAAAAACGGTCTAAATTCTTTCATCTTTAATAAAATCATCAGCGTTGCTGCTTTACCAGGTGTAACAATTAAGTTTAATATCCATGAAAACAGAATTTATTAAATTTAACGGAGTTAGAAGTTAACAGGAAGTTAGCGCGCTAGTTTACACCTAAACATTTCATACCATGTTCTGACTGAGATTTTTGAAACTAATTCAAACAGCTCTGCTGTCACTTCTAACATAAATGAAGACAGAAAACTAAACAGCAGTGGCGTTTGCAGGGTTACTGAAGTTGGACTACCTGGTATATAATGTTGTGTTACGTGATTGCTAGCGACACAGCTATGTTAGCATAACATTAGCACAGTGAAGCGGAGGATGAACCCCAACTCTTTTTCCACTCGATAAAAGTTAACGTGAGTGATTCTGGTGGTCAGGGACAAATGCAGTCGCATAGCAGGATGCTGTACACGGGCCAAACTTCAGTCACGAGAACAACTGAGATCATTCATCCACAACACGAGGCTAGTTATTAATATACTGCCACAACATGGGAATAGAGCAGCTGCAGAGAATTCAACATTATTGAATCAATGTTACGGAAGTGGAGGAAGCGCAGTTTTTGGCTTTCCCCGCGTTTCAAAAGTGCTTCATCTCTTTGCTGTGACTGTCACCCAGCATAATTGCAGAGGATAATGGTTTTAACCGCTGCGATGCTTTCGACCAAAACAGGTGCAGTTTGATGACATCATCACATGCGCTGTCGCGATAGAGCGGTATAGTCAAAATCTCTATCGTTGACCAAATTTAATCGATTCTGTCGTTTATTGTTTATATCGCCCAGCCCTACTGGGTGTGATTTTGTTGTATTGGTTTGTTTTTTGGTTTTATGTTTCCATGTAGATGAATGAAGACAGATTCACTCTTACCTTTTCAAAATGTCTATAAGGTAGACGAGGTCTATGCTTTTCTGCCTCTTCACAGATAATCCCAGTGATTTTCCCTTGGTCTGAAATTTCACCTGATCTTGTGATTTTGAGAGTCATCTGCCTTTGAGGCAGCTAACCAAACAGTGTTCTCTAAACTCTAACTTTAATATACTTTGATATATTTCAGATTTCTGAGCTCTGCTCTGACTCCGTGCCAGTAGCTCCTTAATATGACTTTAGTTTGATCAATAATTAACCTGCAGAAAGTTTCTGTTCCCACTCCACCACGCCGAACAACCCTGAGAACAAATAATATGATGTGGGTGTGTCTGCAGGCTTCAGCACTGTGAGCATTAAACACAATAAAAGACTCACAAGTTCCTGCTCAAAGGTCAGCTGCCTTTAGATCAATCATTAACCTGCAGCAGGATCCAGTCTTCTGCCTGTTGTGGTTGTGACAGCTGCTCGTAGGAGAGTTTGTTTGTAGGAGGTGGAGATGTTCTCAGATCAAGTGCGTAATCGTCTCTTTGTGTAGACGCTAAAAGCTGTGAGCCAAAACTCTCTGCTCTGAAACTCTTCACTCAGTCCTCACGCTGAGAGTTTAGAGGCTGAACTTCTTGTTCCTCCATAACACTTTTCATGAAACAGCAGAAATGAGCTTCTGTTTCTCAGCAGTGCGCACACAGAGAACCGATCCTCTCTGCTCAGTCTGAACAAATCAAAGTGAAACGTCAGTGAAAACACAGCTGCTGATCAAACTGTGTCAGATTAATGCCTCAATGTTTCACTGTGAGGTTAAAAAATCCATAAAAATGATTTAAAGAAGTAGGAGGCAGATTTTCACAATAAGAGCACTTTGTTTTTAATTCAGTTAATGTCAAACTGTCATCAACACCTCTGTGTTGTCTCCGTCTCTGAGCAGATTCAGGCATTACTCAAATAATAAAGGCTTTTTTTTTCACTATTATACTTTTCATTAGTCTCCAGGTTGATGATTATAAACAGAATTATTAAAGTTTTTATCATTTCAGGCTGAAAATCAACATGAATTTGATTTTAATCAAAGAAGCTCCTTTAATGTGTGTCATTAAAATCCTCACACAGACTTAAAAAGGCGACATTAACATTAAAATAAATGAAAGAAGCTTCAGCTGAGAGCTTCATGCAGTCATCATCAGCAGCTCATAGCAGTCACAGCTCTTTATTACGCAGCTTTGCAGGAATTAAAGTGGCTGAAGTGTCAGAGTTTGTGTGAGAAGCTGCTTCATGGACAGCTGTACACACGTCTTTATTATTTCTTCATAAATCAAACACACAGGTTTGTCTGCAGATGATTTAAAGTGTGTCGTTGTGCAGTTAAAGCTGTTTGTGTGACGCCCTGACCTCCTGTGAATGAAACAGCCAATCAGATCCATCAGAGAGAGAGCAGGAAGTGTTGTGTGTTTGTGACAGAACAAGGAAACAGTGATGATGATGAACATAAAGGTCCTCTGATGTTTCCTGTTACAGTAACGCTTGTTCATCTGTTGCTCTCCTACACTTTCCTATAAATAAAGGAGAAAAAGTCCGTTTAGTTTCATTTCCTACAGCTCAGAGTTACACTTCACATTCCTGCTGTCACATCAAAAAGTTTCACTTTGGTCCAACATCTACATGTTAACATGAAACACAGACAGACTCAGAACATCTGGAACATCTGCACTTTGACCCAAACTGTTATAGCAGGATATTTTCTACATATTTCTTATGTTGGACCTGTTTGAACTGTAAACGACCTGTAATCATCTGTAAATGGTGTGAGACACACTGAGGCCACCTACAGGGCAGCTGGGGAACAACAGGGATCTGAAATCATACGAGACGTTAGTGAGTGAGAAGAACAAACGGACTTAAGATGGCTCGAAGTGATCAAAGTTGGTCTAAAACAGAAGATAAATCCAAAGCAGCATCAGATGAATGTTACCATTTCCACTTACGGTGCCCTTCATCTAATATGGAAATGTGTTGTTTTTTTTGCCGTGTTGTTGTTCTTCCTATTGTGTTTAGGCCAGAGATGCTCTTCAAACAGCGGACAGACATGACCACATTACAAGAACATGGTGTGAGTCCGATTTGATATTCCAGTCAACGCTGAGAGACCTTAACCAGGAAGTCAGAGGTCAGCTGATGCTGCGAGCAGGAAGTGAACCAAGGGAAAGGTTCACTCTACTCAATCTCAAAGAAAATATGCTGGTATTTGTTGATGTTGATGGTACAATAAAAATATATAATATAATAAATAATAAAATATCATGTGATGATGAGATGTGTTGTTGGTGTTTGTATTTTCTGTAAATGTCTTTTTTAATGTAAATGCTTTGTTCCAGACGGACAGGGAATCAGTTGCTGTACGATGACATCATCTTGATGTTGACGAGGAAGGCGAGAAAAACTAGTTTTGTCCTGCAGATGGCGATCTTGCACCGTGTCCAGAGAGCCGACACTTTGATGGTGCTGCTCTACTCAGCTTACTTTAGCCTGGGTTGGACTCTATATGAGCAGCTTCCACTCTGGTTTCACTCTTAAACACACTTGTTTGATTTCACTTGTAAAAGTTGAAGAATAAATATTTTATTACAAAATTATTTGTTGATGCATTTTTTTAGGGTCAAATATCTTGTTTGATTTGAGGAATGAACTGTTAGGGTGGAAAAAGTGAATCAGGTTAAAATAGTGGTGCTTTATATCAGTGAAGATGTATAATGTAATTTAAAATGTTGATGATGGGTTGTAGTGGGCTTGTACTTACAAAACTGCCTCATTTTATTGGAACGATCCACAGTTGCATCCACTCACGGATGACATCTGACATCATTTGACATCTGGTCTGAACACGTTTGTACACAAGATGCCTCAGTTCTGGATGTTTCCACAGACTCCTCTGTGCACCTAAAGAAAAGGTCAAGGGTCAGCAGCACATGTAGTTGGGACAATTCTTCAGTCGCACAAACTACACAATCATTTTCCTCCAATGACGACTTTTCACTTGCAGAAATGGTCCTGTGTGATTTCCAGGCTGTGATATAAAAACTAGTTCCTAATGGCAGCGACTCACTCAGTAAACATGTGTTTCCTTCACCAACCTCACACACAGATCCAAAAAGATCAGGAAGTGGGCAGTATAGTACAATATGTGTTATTCTGTGCTGCACTGCCCAAACTAAAGATCTGCTGAAGTGTTGGAAATGATCCAGATGTTTATTTTGGACGATACAGCAGAAGATCAGACATGAAAGTGGAGATAACACAGAAGACCTGCAGCAAAGGTCAGAGGTCAGACTGGGCCCTGGATTCAACAATGAGCCAATGATCATCAAGCAGTGACTAAAGCAGAGCCCTGACCTTCTGACATTCATCACACAGTCAGAACAAATGTCTGCTGATGACTTCATCTCATGAAACGACTGATAGATGTCAGTTCATTGATCAGCTGAGCTGCTGATCTTCATCGTCACAGAAACATTCAGCTTGTTTCAATCAGTAAATAACTCCCACTACTCCCAGTTTGAACTGTTCCCACTCAAAATGCTGTGAGAACAATGATCATTGTAGAACTTCACAAACATCACGTGTTGTTTTCCACATGTAAGATCAGCAAACACACAGAAACTTCCTGTTGCCACACACGGCCTCTAAAATCTCTTCCACGCTTTCTGTCTGAAGTCCACTCTCTGTGTCGGATCCACAGGAAACAACAAGATCTTATTAACATGGTTTTCAATGTGTCTCCTTCCAAAAAGTCCAACCAATGAACAAATGTGTGTATTTGTGGAGGCCGAACAAAAGCATGACACATTTCTCTGTTTCTATAAACTGGAGTCAAACACAAACATGAAGAGTTTCACTGACAGACTCCAAAATGCCCCCACAGTGGATCAAAGGGAAATCCTACAGTGTGGCCAGAGACTCTTAATGGCTCCAACATCAACACATCCACAATGTTGGATCCAGTTCTGCCTCACAGAGTTACTAAGACACACCCTCTGCCAGCATCACAACAGCTCCACCTGCTTCACCTGCCTCCTCAGCATCTGTACACCTGAAGAGAAAAGAAAGGCTCCAACAGCTCAAATCTACAAAGGATTCATGAAGTTTCATCCAACAATAACATGTTTGCCTTCCACAGTGTGCTGTTAGACACCACTGTACCTCTGCCATTTCAAAAAGAGCAGCTTGGGAACATTTTGGCTCCAAACACTTTGTGTTTAAGTTCTTTGTTTTCTTTGTGAAGCCGACAACATCTGGAGCTTTGTGACTCATAGAAACATCATTTTGTTCTTTAGATGACAGCAGATTGGGACTGAATAATCAATCACTATCAAACCAATAAAGACAAACATGCTGATTTTACAGGAACTTTGTTGGAGAAGCTGCAAAGACATGAAACTGGTGGAGATCCCAAACCAGTTGATAGTGCTGGTTATTCCAAATAAAGCTGTTTCCCTTTGAGATGAAATGACTTTCTGTCCTGATATATAATAAAGATGTTGTTGTTTTTGAGCCCCTGTATTAAAAGTAGTTTAAAGTCAGCTTGAGTTTGATGTCTTTATGTCAAAGCTGCTCATGATGTTGAGCTGCTGATGGAATAAAAACAATATAAAAGCATGTAGTCCAGACTTAAATGCAGCCTGTTGTTAGCTGAGGTCCACACACAGTGTTTGACAGTGTAAAGTGTGTGAAAGGGCTGCTGGTGGAGCTCACTAGGATGAGCAGGTGACCACGAGGTGGAGAGCAGCTGGCCTGGCTTTGACCCGGGCCACGCCCCCTTTCTCTCTGCTTTGCTGTCACTTATCTTCACTGCTCTGTCCAATAAAGCTGAAAAAGGCCCCGAATCAAAGAAATCTGCTGCAGCCTCTGAAATGTCTTCTGTTTCCTTCCCGACGGCTTTTTCACCGTCAGCCCATCAGACAGTCCAGCAGCATTTATGATGATGTCATGATGTTGAAGAGGCTGCTACGGTGGCCTCCCATGACCCCCAGCCTCATCACAGCTGAGATGCAGACATTTGAAAACATTCAGCAGACAACTGAATAACAGTCCAACACAACAGTCTGTGTGCAGACACACACTGACCTTTCATAGAGTCAAACACAGCTGGTTGAGTCATTTCTCTGTGAGTCTAAAGTGAATCTAGTATTTGAAAGTCCACTTCCTGTATTTGTTGTTGAAGACTTCTTCAGCTTCTTCTCAAGGACATCAGCTGCTTGTTTGGCAGCAGAGGCAGTTAAGAAGCTTCCTGAAAAACACTGAACAGTGAGTTCACTGTGGCATATGACAGATTCAGCTTTCTGTGTGCAAATGTGTCTGTGTCGACCTTTCAAATGCTGTTGAATCCAAAACATCAGCGGCTCCTCGGCTGCTCACTTCATGCACTTCTGTCTGTGTGACAGTCCAATGACATCACAGCTGTTTCCAGCCCCAGTGTCTCAGGACTGGACACCTTTAAACATGTCGAGGATCAAACAGCGTCCAGCTAAACACACATGAAACTATCAGAGCTGACAATCATTCCAATAACATCTAATGGTTCATGTATGTAGACACAGGACTACAAGGAAATGGCTCTTAGCATCTGGCTGTGGGAACACATGAGTCCCTGTTTGTGTTCAGATTGTGTGCATGTTTTAGACGTGTGTCACATGTAGAAACACAACTGAAGGAAAAAATGTCCATCCCGGTTTTCCCTCCAAGGCACGAGCGATAAGCAGAGTTCTGTCCTTTCCTTCTAAGATTCCTAATTATTTAAAGTAACACTCAGGTATGCCATTCAGCGTGTTAGTACGAGCTCGGGAGCAGCTTGGGAGAACAAGAAAACAGAGACTGCTTTAGGTTGCCTTCCCAATCGACTCAAAGGTTTATTTGATACACAGCAGTTTATATAGAGGAAAAAAAGGTTCGTGTGTCAGCTTTCCCAGTTCAAACCGGTACAGACCAAATAAGGAAACGTCTTCCTGCCTTGTGAGCAAAGAAGTATCCTGTGTGTAGTTTATCAGCTCAGCTACAATTTATGATCATCCCAGCAAAATACACTCCTAGACATAAAATACAGAGTTCTTTCATTAGTGAATTCTGAAACGAACCACCTGGCCTTTAACGAGCCTTTTCCAGGAGATAAAGAAAAAGGGAGGATGGGAGTAAGGAAGTGGTCTCATCTCTGTGGTGTTTTCGACCTTGGGGTACCAGCTTGTGAGTCCTACACATTAATTCTTGGGTCACAGAGAAAGAGAAAAACAACTAGTATATGGGCCTTATTGAGTAACAGTTTTCCTGTATAAAACAATCTTCTGTAAATGCTAACCGTGGTATCAAAATATCATAACAGTTCTCCCCTTTTATCATGAAATGATAACATAGTATAAAGACAGAATGTAATAACATAATATAAAGACAAATCATAAATGTGAAACAAATCATAAATGTAACTAGTCCTTTGAGGAAGCTTAATATCAAAATTTTAAAAAGAAGAAAAGAAAGAGAAGAAAACGTCATCCTCTTCTTGAACAATCGAGTAATTCACAATCTAATGCTCAATACATACATCAGGATCATCATCGATGACATCTGACACATAATCTGGGTCAATTTGTGCCAATTGCAAATACATTGAAGTAGCTGTACTAGCAGCTATACGGGTTATCATTGAACGTACACAGGGTACCACACAACAGACAATAATCATCAAAAACATGCTGCAACGGTTACAAAGGCTACAATTAGTTCCTTCCATCTTCCAAACGTGTCCTGTAGCCACTTATGTAGCCACTGACCGTGACCTGTATTGGCAATTAGTTCTATCTGCAATGCTTCAAGTTTATACATAGCTTGTGTGAATGAACCGTTAGGGGCGGTATTATTGGGAATGAAAGTACAGCATATATCAACGGTTACTAAACCACAGGTACCGGTCCAATTAACAGGTAAAGCTAATCTAAGGGTATTATTGCACAACCAATAAGCATGTGGGATTGGTCTGGTCAGGCGCGTGACCATGTGTGATTTAACCAACTCCCCCCAGTCAGTATCATTTAAGACACCCTCTGGGGGAACAATGATCGATTCTCTGCTCGAACTTGAACTGTGTGTGTGTTCCTCCAGATATGATACAACTTCAGCCACAGAGACAGCTAGCCATGTCTCATTACAGCGTGCACCTGGGGAGTCAGAGAAGAATGTATAGTTATCCTTTGTATAATCTATGTGTGTGTCTGGGCCAGTTAACTTTAGTCTGCGCAGGCATATCATACTAGTATTAAAATGGAGAGGGATCTGTCCTAAGGGCAGTGAGGGTTTTAACCTATTCTTAGGGCGTTTCATTGGGGCGCAGGTCCCTGCGGTGTCATTAGATAACTTCAATAATTCGCCTAATGGAGTCTCAGGGTTAGTTGGTGTGTGTGTGTGTCTAAGTAAGCAGTCGAGAGGGCTCAGAGTCAACTGTAAAGCGTCTTTAAAGAGAGCATTATTTCCGCTGATTTTCTCTAGTCCCTCAGTGAGGGGGAAACCGGATATGGGGTATCCTACTATTACCTGTTCTGGATTAGCCTTTGAACAGACATAACAGTTACTGTTTCCTAAATCACGAGCGGCTGTTCTGGCATTTTCATACCAGGCGTTAGCTCCTGTTCTAGAGGGTGCATAAGATGGTTTATTAGTGGCGTCTATGTTGCTATTTACTGATTTTAGGGAGCGTGAGGAGTGCATTAAGTAGGTGTCTTGCAAAATGGAGCATGAGGTATAGTCAGCAAAATATGACCTGCAGAAATGTGAACATGGTTGCAGTTTACAATACAAAATAGCAAAGAGAAATCCTAAGGTTAATGCGATAGATATGATAAATAACCTAAATATATAAGACAATATATAAGAAAAACAGTTCTTCAGTTGTCTCCTGGCCTGGTCCCAGGTTCGAGAGACACAGAATAAGCGTCGTATGATGACAATGGGCATTTCATTTTCTCCATTATCAGGATGGAATGAGTCTGGCTTTATCAGGTTAGACATCATGTGGTACTTTTGGCTTTCTGTTCCTGCTGGATGTTTGAGTACCTTGTTGTTGTTCTTTCAGACGTTGTGTGTTAATCAGTGATTGCGTGTGTATGTACATTGGATCCGGGCGCTGGCTCGCCTGAGATGTCGTCTGCTTGATCCGACGCCTGAGATGGTCCGATTGGGCTGGTCTTAACCCTGCTGGCATGAATCCACTGAGGTTGTCCGTCTGTGAGGATGCTGGTTCTTCGTCACTGCCAGTACAGTCTGGGGCTGGAACACGCGCGGCCTCCCAGAGAGTCCTTGGTTTTAGTGGCTTCTCCAACATGCATCTCCTTGTCTCCACTGGTGGAACTGTGGAGGGGAAAAGCTGAGAGAGACAAACTTTCTGATAGTTATTATTCAGTTTTTCTACCAGGTTGTGAACATCAGTGGACAATGCAATATACATCACCTTCTACTAGCGGTGCCCCTCTGGAAGCTGACCATGGTGTTGGAAATAGTCTTATTTCAAATGGAAATAATTTGGTTACTGCAGATGGAGTCATTCCAATCTCACACAGGACTTGAGTAAGTAATTTGACCCAGGTCATTAAAGTTTTAGCACACTTTTGAATTACTTCTAATGTGAATGAAGATCCTCTATCACTGTTAATCTGGTGAGGTATTCCGAATCTGGGTATTATTTCATTGCTCAACTTTTGACAGACTACTTCTGCAGTTTCTTTTGAGGTTGGATAAGCTTCTACTCATTTACTAAATTGATCCACTATTACCAGTAAGTACTTGATGCTTCCTTGCGCTGGCATTTGTGTAAAATCAATTTGTAATGTATGAAATGGAAAATCTGGTTGTGGTAAATGCTGATGTTTTGCTTTTGAGCTACCTACATTAGTTCGCGCACATGTTAGACAGGTTGCTAATATGCTTTTTACTGCATGTGATGTTTTCTCAATTACAAATCTTAATTTTATTGCCCCTATTACCCCTCTTTGTCCGACATGACTCACACAGTGAAAATGTCGGGCAAGGACTGGCATCAGGGAATATGGGAGGGCAATCAAACCCTTAAGATTTTGTATAAGCCATCTCTGTCATCTAAGGTACAGTCATTATTCTCCCAATAGGTGTAATCACATGCAGAGGCTTGCTCTTGTATGAATTTTAAATCAACATTTGTTTCTAAATAGTCTGGGAGTGTAACAAGTGGCAGCTGTAGGGGCACAGATAATACTTCCTGCGGAGGTGGGAGCTGTGATGCAGCTGCAGCCTTGGCTGTCACGTCTGCTAAGGCATTACCTGTTGCTTCGTCTGTGTCAGCTGTACTGTGTCCTTTCGTTTTTACAACTGCAACGGCCGATGGTAGCTGTATAGCCTGAAAAAGTCTTTGAACAAAATCAGAATTTAGCAATTTATTTTCCATCAGCAGATCTAAATCCTCTTTGTCTCCACAATGTGCCAAAGTCATGCACAACGCCAAATGCATAGCGGCTGTCTACGTAAATTGTCACATGCTTATCCAAATGTAGCTCACAGGCGCGTATTAAAGCCATGAGCTCTGCTTTTTGTGCTGAGTGAAATGGTAATGAGTGAGCCTCTAGTATGATGTCAGGCAATGTCACCACTGAATAGCCACAAAGAAATGAGTTGTCACTCGGCCTTGAACAGGACCCGTCCACATAAACCGTGGCTGAGTCTGGGATAGGTGTTTGCTCTAAATCTGGACGTGGTGCTGTGGATTCCTGTATACGTGTCATGCAGTCATGATCATCAAGCCTGTCTGAGCCATCCTGTCGGTCAGAAGAACACAGCATAGGATCAATAAATGTGCTGGCGAATCAGGTGTGCTGCTCGCTTTTATAGTGAGATTTGCATGTGTTGTGTAGTTATGTTTGCTAGAATGGTCGTGACCTGGTGATTGGTGTGTAGAATAGTGTCATGTGAGAGTGTGAGCTTCTCGCAGTCCCTTATCATGATAGAGCAAGCTGCTACTGCCCTCAGGCAGGCCGGCATTCCCTGAACAATTCAGGCAGCACCTTTGAGTGGCGGAGGTCAGCACTCCCTTTAATGCATTGAAAGAGGCAGTCATTTCTGTGGATCACAGTATTCGAGGAGGCTTCTCTTTTTTACAACAGTCACGCAGAATGTGGTCATGAAAAGAACAGTCTGGTATCCACTGTCTGCAATAGTTCACCATGCCCAGGAAGGACAACATTTCCTTCTGTGTAGTGGGACGAGGGACGGAGGTCACAGCTTTGACCCTGTCTGCAGTCATGGAACGTTTTCCGTGAGACAGTGTGAATCCCAAATATTGAACAGAAGTCTGACAATACTGCATTTTCTTTGCAGATGCTTTGTGGCCAGTCTTTTGGAGGTGCTGGAGAAGCATGTGTGTAGCAGTTTGACATAGTTTTTCACTTTCAGCACAGAGGAGGAGGTCATCCACATGTGGATCAGGGTGCAGCCCTGGAGGAGTGAAGCACCATTGAGAAAGCAGCAGAGCTGTCTATCATGCCTTGGGGCAAACGAGTCCAAGTGTACTGCTTATTTCTATGTGTGATGCAATGCATGTCAATATGCTGTGAACATCTGAAACGAGAGGTGGCAGAGGAATGTTGACTGCATTAATTTGCCTTAAGTCTTGTATGAAACGCCATACGCCAGGTTTGTTAGGCTTTGGCACAGGATTGACAGGAGTGTTATATGGAGATACTGTAGGCTTTATTACTCCTGTAGTCAATAAATCTCCTATGATGACATCTAGAGCTGCGGCTTTTTCGGCAGAAATGGGATGTTGCTTGACATATACTGGCTTGTTGTTTTTTAATAAGTGTACGTGATAAAGTGTACAGTCAATAAATCCTATATCATTCTCACTTTTTGACCACAATGTCATATTCTGGTATTCAGCTGGCAACATAAGTGCAGAAATAGTACAGTGGATAGGATAGGTTAGATCTATGTGACGACATATTTCGTAACCTATGTCTGAGTTATATGACAAAATCACCGTTTGACCTTCACTTGTGTGAGCAGTTATCATGTTGTTGAACAGTGTGAGAGAAACAAAAGTGTGGCTCCCAGTCATGGGATTACCTGTTAGTGGCGTCTGTACACGTTTTTTTTGGCACAGTGTGTGACATAGAGTACCGGACAAAAAGGATGTTGAGTTCATTCTCTGCTGAGGGTCCAGCTGACACAGAGGTTGTTCCTTCTCCATCATGTCGGTACATAGGGCAGAGAAAACATAAGCTGTTATCAGTGTCAGCAAACATTTCACCCTTTGTGTTAAATGAAATACACAAATTCATTTTTGCTTTGGGTGTCTGCGGCTGCTGGAAAACTGAGCTAAATTTGCACCTCTAGCTTGTCCAACAGTGCATAAAGCGTTTTATGAATACTAGGATAGATTCATCAGGCTTCTGTTTACACATAGTTACTGCATTTAAGTCAATTTTGTCTCTGGACATTGTTAGCAGGAATTTCTTTAGATTCTTAAAGAAATTGGTGATTTTGTCATTATTTACCCACAAAAACTCTGCAGTTGTGGATGCTTTATCATGCTTTGGGTCTAATTCACCTATCTCTCTTATGAGTTGTGACTCGGTTACTCCAGGAATGCATTGACACAATATGTACCTGTAATCCGGACCACCCAAATGGTGATATCTGGTACTTCTCTGTAGTGCAGAGACAAAGGCTGTAGGATTTTTAAGAGGATCGGGAAGCTCTTTAATAGTTGTCACTAATTCTGAGATTTTAGGGGGCTGAATACAACACTGATCTCCTATTATCATAAAGGGGTAAGTGTCATTGACGTCACTAGATTTTGGGTCTGTTTGTTTACTACCGCGAGTGTTGGCGTGAGGACCTTTGTCATTCCGGCTTTGTTTTTCCTTTTTTCCTTTTAGATAAGTCTTTATTAAAGTTCGGGTAACAGGTATTTCTTTAGCTACCTCTAAACCTCTAGCTACGATATCGTGGCGTTTCATGTGGGTGTCTATTGTGGACACTGCCTGATGCAAAAGTTTTTCTTCATAGTCGTCTAAATTGTTTTTCATAAGTTCCTCACATTCTTCTTTCAAAAGTTTTTCTCTCTTTCTATGTTCTGCTAATTCTTCCTCGCGGCGTATATATTGTTTTTCCTGATCTTGTTCAATTAGGTGGCTGAGACCCGTTGCATGTGATTCAGGTTTTTTTCGTCGCTTTCTTTTGAGCTGGTTGGATCAGAATGCTGACATTGTTTGCGTGCAGCTGCTGCAGCAACTATTAATTCGGTCTCATCTTCGTAAGGCGGCGGGGCTGTGGGCTGAATGGCTGAGCATGCAAGACTAGCTTTTCCCGCAGTAGATTTATTTTCTTTGCTAGAGCCTGCACTAGTTTTATTTGATGTTAAAGCATCTACACCTGGTTCCGGTCCCTTTTTCCATAGTGGTAACATTTGATGTATCACGTCGCGGCATTCTATCATATATTTTCTACAGGACTTTTTAAGCAGACTACTTTTCTTATCACAAATGATATTCAACATTTCTACTGACCTGTTTTCTGGCGATAATCGTTCGGGATAAGGCTCCGGAAATAAATTAGAATGCATTGAACTTCTTAAGTTGTAAACAAAGTCAGTCACATAAGCACTCCCGCATGTTCTGGATACGTGATCATGGACGTCTTCACCGATTCGCGGACGTAGGTTACACGTAACCGGAAATGGGAGTTGTACTGAGCCGTTATTTGAGACTTTATTTTGTATTTTATTAATTTTTTGGTTTTACAGGTACTTTAGATTTTTTATCGGACCTGTCTGTGGTCTTTGAATAATTCTGACCCATGTTCAGTGATTTCCAGAGGGGTTTACACGCTAGGAGGATTTATGTTAGTATTTTCGCTGCGGCACAGCTGAGGTCACTTTAAATTTATTGCTAGCAATTTTTTGTTTGTGTGAGCAACTCTCACTTAGCGAGCAACTTCTCGCATAACGAGCAACTTCTCGTAAAACAACAGGCAACTTCCTGTGTCTTTCTGCTTTTAATTTACTGCTTTTAACCCTTGTATGGTAATCGGGTCTGTGAGACCCGTTTTCAGTTTTCTTTCGTTTTTTTTTTTTTTTGTTTTTTTTTAACAAAATTAAATTTAATTATTTACTAGCTTTCTGTGAGTGAGCAACTTCTCACTTTTTAACGTACGTTTCAAGACAACAGGCAACTTCCTGTGTCACTCTTTGGTGAGCAACTTCTCACTTAACGAGAAGTATTTAAGACAACAGGCAACTTCCTGTGTCACTCTTTCTGAGTGAGCAACTTCTCACTTTTTAACGTACGTTTAATTAAACAATTAATTATTATTATTATTATTTTTTTTTAAACAAAATTAAAATATTCAAGACAACAGGCAACTTCCTGTGTCCACCAACACCACACAAGGGTTAATTTACTTTATTCGGGGACTGAGGAAGTCGTCAGTGTATCTCTCTGGATCACTAAGTGAAACTTCGTCAGCATATCCCGTTTCTTTATGGATCGATCACTGAGAGAGGCATAACACGGTCTCATATAAATATTAAAGACGTGTATTTACCTTCTGTCAGCGGATCCCACTTCTGACACCAAATTGAAGGAAAAAATGTCCATCCCGGTTTTCCCTCCAAGGCACGAGCGATAAGCAGAGTTCTGTCCTTTCCTTCTAAGATTCCTAATTATTTAAAGTAACACTCAGGTATGCCATTCAGCGTGTTAGTACGAGCTCGGGAGCAGCTTGGGAGAACAAGAAAACAGAGACTGCTTTAGGTTGCCTTCCCAATCGACTCAAAGGTTTATTTGATACACAGCAGTTTATATAGAGGAAAAAAGGTTCGTGTGTCAGCTTTCCCAGTTCAAACCGGTACAGACTAAATAAGGAAACGTCTTCCTGCCTTCTGAGCAAAGTATCCCTTGTGTAGTTTATCAGTTCAGCTATAATTTATGATCATCCCAGCAAAATACACTCCTAGACATAAAATACAGAGTTCTTTCATTAGTGAATTCTGAAACAAACCACCTAGCCTTTAACGAGCCTTTTCCAGGAGATAAAGAAAAAGGGAGGATGGGAGTAAGGAAGTGGTCTCATCTCTGTGGTGTTTTCGACCTTGGGGTACCAGCTTGTGAGTCCTACACATTAATTCTTGGGTCACAGAGAAAGAGAAAAACAACTAGTAGATGGGCCATATTGAGTAACAGTTTTCCTGTATAAAACAATATCCTGTAAATGCTACTATGGTATCAAAATATCATAACAATGGGTTCACCCAAAACCTTGGCTGATTGAGACCCACACCCGTTCTCACGGAGGAGGAGGAGTTTCACATCCTGAACATGTGACAGCCTGGTTTAAAGGGACCAAAAGTAACTGGACACCTGATTCAGTTCAGGTTTATTCATCCGCTCCAAACCACAGCAGCAGTCACCTCCAGGGAACCAGCTGATCCATGTAACTGGGGACAGACCACAGCCCAGAGCACTGGTTCATGATGTGTTTGTGGACTGTAGGTTGTTTGGATAGAGATGAGATGTACTCAGCAGTCTGTCTCTAATGTTTAATGAAATGTTCTGAAGATGATAATAACTTGTGATTTTCTTTTGAATGAATCTTTAATCGTGTTGTAGGGCCTCTGACTCTCATGAAGATTTTCACATCAATGTGCTTTTCACAAAGATATTAACAATGAAAATGACGTGCAGCCCTGAACTACTCATGCGTTAACTCAGCGGTTCCCAACCCCCGGGTCACGGACCGGTCCGTGAGAGTCGAGGCTCGGTGTGAAATTGATGGTTGATAGGTTTTGTGGGGATGAACAAAAGTATTTTACCAGCATAATATAATCTGCAGTATGATCATTGCTTTAACAATGTAATAGATAGCTTTAAGATGGCCTTAAGATGTTTATGATGATGCTAACTTTGTATTTCAGGGGCAGTTATAATTATTTTATACATATTGCATATCTGTGCTTATTTGAGTTGATGTTCAGGTTCTTTAAAGGTCGTAAGCCTCACTGACGTGACTGTTCAGGTGATACATGCTGAGGGAAAACTAGAACATAGAAGGAATTGCAATACATGCTTACAAAACACTTATATCAGTTTATTTTATTATCTTTTATATGTTCATATTCTTATATTAAGGTTTTAGTAGAGGTTCTTGGTTAAAACATTTATTTAGTAGAAGACATACACATAGTCTCAGTGAGCTTCTGGTCTGGTAAAAGGTCAGAAGTGCAACAGGTGAATTGAGAAAGAGCATTTGAGGACGAGACACAGACAGTAGGTGAAGAGGTGACACAAAGAGCATGTGAGGTCAACACATACACACACACACACACACACTTTAAATTAGATTTATTTAGAGGAGAGGTTAGTTATGTTTGGCTGTAACTGCAAAATTGTCTTGGTAAAAGAGGAACCGTTTCTTGGTGTCTCGGCAAGAAAGAGGAACAAGACAAGAACTGAAAGGTAGACAGGAAGGGCTAGCCATGAAAATAGAAGATGATTTTCTAGGTGAAAAGTCATGATGATGTTGATCTGATCTATGTATAAAATGTATCTGTGACGCATGAAGGGGCGTCAGTAAACAAACCCTGATGTTATAAAATAATTGTTTGTGCTTTAGTAAGTTGAAGATCAATTGCTGTGTTCAGTGATCTTCCCACATGTGAATTAAAATCTTCGTTTGACTTCACCCGGCCGGACCAGTGTGGTTATTTTTCGATCACCTCTTGTACCCTTTCTCAATTCTTGAATCTTAACATTTGGGGGCTTCGTCCGGTGGTTGAGTAAGGGAAAAAAGTGGAGGTGTGAGCGGTGGTCCGAGGTGGTCAGACGGGCAGACTTGGCCAGTGGTCAAAAGTGAGTGGACGCACGCCGGCGCATCATATTTAAAAAAGGTAAGACACTACCTGTTGAATTATTTCCAAAGTGTGTCAAATTGGGCTGTGAAAATTAAAAGTCTACTCACTGAAATTACTGGTGCATGTCTGTTTTGATTTTGATAAGAATCTGAGGATTTAAAGCAGTTGGACTGCTGGTAATGATTGAATGCGGTTGGACCGTTTAGTAGGTTAGGGAATTTGGTTATTTTTTGGTTATAAGGTTGGACCTGCTTCAGTCTTACACTTGGTTGGGTGTTTTACTGTTGTTCCAAAGTATTATAAATTACTCAAGAACGCCAGTTGGACTGGTAGGAAGCGCAGAGCCCGGAGGTTACGCTCCCTCCTTGTCGTGGACGCGCGACATTGACCTCTCGGCGAAGAGGGTTAGTTCAGTGTGGTTTAGCTGTGGGGTACAGGGCATCCCGGAATTAAGCTAGGAGATAGAGTCTCCTTACCGTTTGGAACGGTATCTGCGCTTTTTTGGGCAGCAAAGGTTGGACCTTGGGTGTTGGACACTTTTAAATTGAGTTAGGGAGTTTAGAGATGAGGCCAGAAACTGTTGGACAGATACTGGTTAATTGATCGTAAAAAACTCAGGGAGTTTATCGGTTAAACTGTTATGCTAAATTTGTCGAAATTCGATAGGTGTTAAAAGGTTTAAAATCTGTGCAGTTGTAAATATAAGACGTCTCTGTAATAAAAAAGATTTCTGTGGGTCGAGTCAGCAATGCACTGACTGCCTGCTGCTATTCTTAGATGAAGAGTGTGTGTGCATGCAAATGAGGCAGCTGATGCAGAGCGCATGAGAGGACTATGCTTTCGGTTTTGTGTGTCATTCAGCTCTATAACTATTGTTTGCAAATGTGGATAAATGTCTGCGATTAAAATGCTGGCTTAGTAAATAATAACATTGTAAATATATGAATGGTGACAACGTTTCAAAATAGAATATAAGAATTGTTTGTGTTTAAAACCAACGTTTAGGTAAAGAAGATTTAAGGTGGATTTGAAGGCATAAACAAAAAATAAAAGGGTTACAGTCTGCAAGTGTTGTTAATTCATGAGCTGACTGGATGCAGAGTAAGTGGAGTGGTCATCCTGGGAGGATTGAATGATGCTCTAACTCTGTGGTCAAGTCAGACATAGGCTTTAAGCAACCATGAGCCACTAATAAGCGTGACAAATTAATGAGTATGTGTAAATTGAACTTGTTAAATAGTTTTGATAGGAGTAACTCAATGAGCACGCAATAAAGTGGACTTTTTAGGGGCAGTTTATAACTGACACCATAAAAAGCAAGTTAATTAGTAGTTCAATAACAAATTGTAAAGATAACCTTTGTTATTTGATAAGAGAGAGAAAATTCAGGTTACATATAGTGAATAAATAAGGAAATGTTAATCTCTGCGTCATTCCACACTGAAATTTCAATTGTAGGGGATCATTTGGAGGTGAATTGTGTAGGACACGGGGAGACAGAAGAATCTCCCCATGAGTTTTCAGTGTGCATAGAAATTGAGGAGGCTGAACTGGAAGCCTGCCTGGGTCGTTGTTTTTGTTTATTTGAGGGTCTGCTGGAAGTTTGTGAAAACGACCACCTTGATATGTGGGACCCTTCTCGGGCAGCGATTTTTTTGTTAAACCTGTGGCAGGCTGTGCAACATGGAGAAAGCTTTGACATAATGTCATAAAGGTGATTTCTTGGTTTTAGACTTATTAGTACGGGACAAGTTGAGGGACCCTTGAGGGTGTGTTGCTGTAAAGTATATAAGGGACGCGCAGCGCCGTTAATGGGTTTAAAATAAATGAAAAAACACTAATCCGAGGAACTATTGGAGAGGTAAGTATACGGAGGTGAGCGCGTTGCGCATAAGGGTTGCTGGTGTCATATATTAACACTTTGAGGGCGAATAATTTTGATTGAGTGTCAACGCTTGAGAACGCGAGGACAGCGTCTAAAGTGCTGGGTTAAACTTTGTGTATCACCGAGCAGGGGAAGAGGAGCCAGTGGTTGCGAGAACAGCGAGACGAAGACTGAAACCGAAAGTTAAGCGTGTCTGGGTGACCTAGACCAAGAAGGTAGAGTCGACAAACGCCATTGGAAGAGGTAAGTCTGTGTTTCAGAGAATGGCTGACAGCTCGGGTGCGACACCTAGTGGGAAAAGGGGATGCAAACCTCTGAAGGATCAGCTTGAACAGCTTAAGAAAGCTATTCGTTTGGCTTCACCTGGAGCATTAAAAGCAGCAGAGAAAGAGTGCCAAGCGATGGAGGTTGAGGTAAGTAAACTTATTACATCCCAACAGAAAGGGCTGGGTGATAAAATACCTCTGAGCTTGGTGTTAAAAACTGAAGGAGAAGTGTATGGACAAATGCATGAGCCCCCACGTGCGTTAATAGAGGCATTAACGGTATTGGAGGTTATAAAGCAGAGAGTAATGCAGGGAGGGCCAGAAGAGGAGAATGAAGACCGTGCGACGTCATCAGAAGAAGAGGACGATGAGGAGGACGAAGATGGAGGACCTGAGCCCCAACCAAGTACAAGCCTAATTTTGAGGAAAAGAAGTGTGAAGAGAGACCAAGCACAGAGACAGCCCATATTTAGGAGCTCAAAGGGAAAAGGAAAGTCGAGGAAGAGTAGAAAAGTGAGTTTTGAACAAGGAGCTCCTGACCCTGGTTTAAATCTGCCTCTAATAGCAGGTCCAAAGAACGAACCAGTTTATCGCGCCTATAAGGTGAGAGATTTGGAAGCATTGGTTAAACAACTTCCACCAATAACTGAGGGAGGAGCTAGCTGGTTGAGAAGGCTGGGCGCGCTGACCGAAGGAGAAGAATTAGCGCTGGGCGATTTTCGCGCTTTGGCCGGACGTTGTATGCTGGGTGGTGGGTTAGCAGATGTAGAGCAGATAGCTCAAACAACCAGATATGCAAATGACCTGAAATATCATGAGGTGCAGAATGACTTAGCAGATGCAGTCCGGGAGAAGGACCCAACTCCTAACTCTGGAGCCATTCCAAAAATTATTTGGGATCCCAAAAACACACCCAGAGAGTGTTTAGCTAAAGCAAAGGAACAATGGTTGTTAGGAACAGGAATACATCCGGGGAAGGAGGGTGAAAGTAGAGCGTGCTTTCGTTCGGCAGTGCTGGCAGGGCTGCCCAACCAGGTTGCAGTTGACTTGGAAAAGAACCCAGATTTTGCCGTTGCAGACTCGGTGCAGTGGGAGAGACATGTGACCCACAGACTTCAGCAGGAACAGGATTTGACGAACAAACAAAAGAAAGAGTTAGATGAAGTACAGGCGCAGCTGCTTAGGCTGCAGCTGGGTGAGGCTCGCGAAAAATATAATGCGAAGAAAAAAGAACTGAAAGAACTAAATAAGACTATAATGGTGGCAAGGCCTCAGCCCGATCCTGTGCCTGACTGGCCAGATCAGGATCCGGGTCTCTACCCTGATGACCGTTGGCCCGCCAATGCACCAAGGCAGCGTCAACCCGTAGGGAATTGGGGGACCGGTGGACCGCAGAGAGGGCGTGGTGGATCCGTGAGGGGAGGACAAAGGGCTCGGAATCCAGGGAATCCTAATAATGTGTCTTGGACTGGCTGTTACAGCTGTGGAGCAGAAGGACACTGGTCCCGAGAATGCCCTGAATCGCAGCGAAATTATCAGAGGCGAGGCTATCAGCCCCAGGCACGAGGAGCCCCAAGACAAAGAGTTGCTTACAGGGGAGCACATCAAGCTCCAAACCCGAATGCAGCACCAGCCCCCCAGTACCCAGTAGCCGACTGGGGCTGGGAGGGGGAGCAATACTGACGGAGCCCGGAGAAACCGAACAGCGTGGGAACGGCAGAACCCATGCTGTCGATGACCGTGGAAGGCACTGAATTGCCCTTCCTGGTGGATACTGGAGCAACATACTTAACATTGAAAGACACACCAGACAGTGCAACACTCTCCTGTCACACAGTTAATGTGGTAGGCTTTTCCGGGATTCCAATGACACTGCCATTGACGGATCCAGCATTGACAAAGCTGGGAAAACAGACTTTGAAACACCAATATGTGGTGTCCTCACAGGTGCCTGCAAATCTCATGGGCAGGGACCTGCTTGTGAAACTGGGAGCCACAATCATGTGCTCACCAGATGGACTGATTGTTACTCTGCCTGGAGGAAAAGAATTCCCGTGTCTGGGATCACCTTCAAAGACTCAATATCTAGTCCAGAACTCTGAACAACCCACTGCCGAAATCTACTGGGGGAGGCTGGTGGAAGAAGGCATTCTGAGACATTATCAGCTATGGAAACCCTGGATAATGAGCCTGGCCGTCTACTCCCCTCCGCGAGATCCTTTCCACGTTACACTCTTTTATGATAGGGAAGATAACGATATCTATCGGGAACAGTTCCAGTCTGATCTTGAGGGACAGACGTGGAATGTGCAAACACATAACATTTATGTTGGACCAGAAGGTGTGGCCGCGGCTGTGAAATTTACTGATGAACAACTGCCTTGGTACAATGTGGGAGAGGATTCAGCCCCTCACATTACATTGGCGGTCCACGAGGGTCATGGGCCAAGAGATCTGGGACCAATGGTCAAGCGGGCGCTGGACAACGCATGCTGGCAAAGCACCCAAATTCCAAATGTCTGGTATGCACCAAAATGTAAAATATATCGCATAACTTGTTTGTCCAACGATGCAGTGATCTTAGAACATAAAGAAATCTCCAGAATACATGGCAGGGAAAGAATGGATCATCCTGATGCAGTAGCGGAGCTCTCAAAATTGCCTGGTACTTTGTGGTCCGCAGGGCCCACAGATGTAGGTCTAGCTAACTGTTCGCCTGTCCTGTTCCAGCTGAAGTCTGACATACCAATTAACAGACCACAATATAAGCACAAAACTGAAGCAGAAGAAGGTATAGCTGAAACCATTGAAGGACTGTGGAAGGCAGGAGTGCTTGAGCCCTGATGGTCATTTTGGAACACACCTATTTTGCCAGTGGAAAAACATGGGACAGGGAAGTACCGTATGGCACATGATTTGAGAGCAATAAATGCCATGCTGAGGACTGACACTGTGCCTGTACCAAATCCCTACACGGCTCTGACCGAAATTACTGGGGACCAAAAGTGGTTCACATGTATTGACCTAGCGAATGCATTCTTTTGTCTCCCACTGCACGAGTCACTCAGAGACATTTTCTCATTCACATACAGAGGCCGCAAATTTAGGTACACACGCCTACCACAAGGCTTTGCACTCTCACCAGGAATTTTTAATCAGGTGTTGAAAGAGGCATTGTCCCCATGTCAACTGCCAGGGGGCTGTACATTAATACAGTATGTTGATGATCTTCTTATTGCAGCCCCGTCAGCAGCGGCCTGTACGGCAGCATCGCTCGTGGTGTTGAACAGATTGGCGGAGTGTGGCTTCAAAGTGAGCAAAGAAAAACTGCAGTTGGTCCGGCCAGAGGTAACATTCCTGGGCCGGGTGATCGCACACAGATCAGTGGGGTTAATGAACACACACAGAGACCAAATTCTGACACATCCAAAACCAAGAACTGTGAAGGAGTTGCTTTCCTTTCTTGGCTTGACAGGTTACAGCAGGCAGTTCATTCCGAACTATGCGGGTAAAACGGCCCCTTTAAGGGACCTGATCAAGAAAGTTGGTGTTCGAAATCTGAAGGCTGAATTGCCTTGGACGCCGGACACAGAGACAGCGTTCATTTCGCTAAAACAGGATTTGTCAAGAGCCACAGATCTGGCCACACCTAACTATGATGAGGCATTTTATCTTGATGTTTCAGAAACAAAGGGAGTTGTGAATGGTGTGTTGTTTCAGAAAAAAGGGGGAGGTAGGGATGTACTTATGTATGTCAGCATAAGATTAAATTCAACAGAAGCAAGGCATCCCACATGCACACAACACGCAGCAGGAGTAGCAAAGATAATTCAGAAAACAGCACATATAGTGAGGGAACACCCACTGAAAGTGCTCACCACACACAGTGTAGTGGCCTATGTGAACTCACAGGCATTCACAATGACTCCACTGACGCAACAAAGGTTGAGCAAAATTTTAGAGGCGCCAAATTTGATATTCACACATGAAGGAATAAATATGGCAGACCTAATGGGGTCAGGAGAACCACATGACTGTATTAAGAAAGCCCAGCTTGAAGGAAAAATCAGGGAAGACCTGAAGGCAGAGCCCATATACGGAGCTGAGGATTGGTTCACAGATGGATGCTGCCACAGAGATGAAGAAGGATTGAAAGCGGGCTATGCAGTAGTCTGTAGAGTAGGAACTGAGTTTCAGGTGAAAGAAGCAGGAAAAATTGAGGGACGACAGTCGGCCCAGAGAGCTGAAGTGATAGCCCTAACTCGAGCCCTGAGGTTGGCTAAAAATATGAGAGTGAACATCTACACTGACTCAGCATATGCGTTTGGAGCAGCTCATGTGGAACTGGCTCAGTGGAAGAGAGCCGGGTTCAGGACGGCCACTAATGCACCCATCTGTCACAAAAAGGAAATGGAGGAACTGGAAAAGGCCCTGGAGGACCCAGACGAGGTAAGTATTATAAAATGCAAAGGCCACTCACAAGCAGACAGTATGGTGGCAAGAGGAAATCAGAAAGCTGACGAAGCCGCAAAGGAAGCAGCGGGCTACAAAGGACAGAGACAACTGGTGCAGGTAACCCCAGAAGAGGAGGTTAGCACTAACAGCATGGAAGAAGTTAGACAGGCTCAGGAGGAGACATCCCCAGAGGAAAAGGGGGTGTGGGAAAACAAAGGAGCCTGGCAAGATGGCGGTTTGTGGAGGGGGCCAGATGGGCGTCCCGCTTTAACGGCCAAAATGGCGGAACAAAAGGTGAATGAGGCTCACGGGCTTGGTCACGTGGGAGTGAAACAGATGGAGAGAAATTTGTGCCGATGGTGGCATCCTGATTTGAGAAGGATGATACTGGAAAAGGCCAGAACGTGCCTAATTTGTGGGGCACACAACCCAAAGCCAGCAGTAAAACCTGAAGCTGGTAAGTTTCTCATGCCAGAAAGGCCAGGAGAAGAGGTCGTGATTGATTATACCGACATGATTGATACAGGCCCAGGTGGGGTGAGGTATTTGTTGGTGTGTGTGGATGTTCTGACTGGATGGCCCGAAGCATGGGCGACCAAATGTGAAGATGCGAAAAGTGTGATTAAGTGCTTAATCAATCATTACATTCCAAGGCATGGGTTTCCCAAGAGAATTAGATCAGACAATGGTACTCACTTCAAGAATAAAGATTTGCAAGAGGTAGAGAGGATGTTGGGAGTGCAACATAAGTTCGGGACGGTCTATCATCCTCAATTTCAAGGAAAGGTAGAGAGGATGAACCTAAATTTGAAAAACAAGTTGGCTAAAATTTGTGCGCAGACAGGGCTAAATTGGGTCGCAGCCCTGCCCATTGCTTTGATGACCATAAGATGTTCTGTTAACCAATCCACAGGTTTCACCCCTTATGAGCTGCTGACTGGGAGACAGTTTCCAGCACCCTGGACAGTGGTCCCGGTGGAGCAGCCCAGGACAAGCAACAGGTCTCATGCAGAATATTTTAATGAGTTGAAGGCTCTTGTGTCCAGCTTTACAAAACAGGTCACTTGTGAGAGACCCACGGGGAACGGAGAGGTCCCGGACGCAAAGGCAGTGGACCCTGGGGCGGTGGCCCCTATGTCCATGATGCCGATGATGGATCTGGAGGTAGCCGAGTGGACTGAGGAGTGAACAACAACCTGTGTATCGACCTCTGGTGTGCCAGAGGTCGTAAGGGGGAATTGTGGGGATGAACAAAAGTATTTTACCAGCATAATATAATCTGCAGTATGATCATTGCTTTAACAATGTAATAGATAGCTTTAAGATGGCCTTAAGATGTTTATGATGATGCTAACTTTGTATTTCAGGGGCAGTTATAATTATTTTATACATATTGCATATCTGTGCTTATTTGAGTTGATGTTCAGGTTCTTTAAAGGTCGTAAGCCTCACTGACGTGACTGTTCAGGTGATACATGCTGAGGGAAAACTAGAACATAGAAGGAATTGCAATACATGCTTACAAAACACTTATATCAGTTTATTTTATTATCTTTTATATGTTCATATTCTTATATTAAGGTTTTAGTAGAGGTTCTTGGTTAAAACATTTATTTAGTAGAAGACATACACATAGTCTCAGTGAGCTTCTGGTCTGGTAAAAGGTCAGAAGTGCAACAGGTGAATTGAGAAAGAGCATTTGAGGACGAGACACAGACAGTAGGTGAAGAGGTGACACAAAGAGCATGTGAGGTCAACACATACACACACACACACACACACTTTAAATTAGATTTATTTAGAGGAGAGGTTAGTTATGTTTGGCTGTAACTGCAAAATTGTCTTGGTAAAAGAGGAACCGTTTCTTGGTGTCTCGGCAAGAAAGAGGAACAAGACAAGAACTGAAAGGTAGACAGGAAGGGCTAGCCATGAAAATAGAAGATGATTTTCTAGGTGAAAAGTCATGATGATGTTGATCTGATCTATGTATAAAATGTATCTGTGACGCATGAAGGGGCGTCAGTAAACAAACCCTGATGTTATAAAATAATTGTTTGTGCTTTAGTAAGTTGAAGATCAATTGCTGTGTTCAGTGATCTTCCCACATGTGAATTAAAATCTTCGTTTGACTTCACCCGGCCGGACCAGTGTGGTTATTTTTCGATCACCTCTTGTACCCTTTCTCAATTCTTGAATCTTAACAGTTTGTAGCATAAACCTGTTCGCTGGATCGTTCAATGCAGCTACACAGCAAAGCAAGACACGAGTAGTTCTTTATGTTTCTCGTGCACGGGAGAGACCTGGACCAATGCCGTTCCTTCGCTTGACCACAGTCGCTCTCGTCCGTTCCCTCGTAACACTGTTCTTTTATTGAGGTTACATGAATATACATAGGTTCATTAACATACACGTGAACAAAGGTACCAGTCTGTATGTTATGTAGGTGTGTGTGTGTGTGTGTGTGTGTGTGTGTGTGTGTGTGTGTGTGTGTGTGTGTGTGTGTGTGTGGAGTCAGAGTGTGACCCCATAAACGACTTCCCTAAACCTGCTGGTCTGGAAGTCCAGCAGTTCATCTAAACAAAAGGCACTTAGACTAAAACAGACATCCTACCACAAAACAATAAGAAGGTAGCACCTCTCCCATGATCCCAGGACGTGGGTGTGAATGCCAGAACACTCTGGAGTCACACAAAGTCTTTAAAGACTACTATCATTACACAATTGGTTCTACACCTCTGAGCATATATGGTTAGATATTCCCCAATAACAATGACAATGATAAAATATAAATCCAACAATGGTTTTCAGGGTTTTTATCGTTAACTTCGTTTCCCTGGGTCTTTTCCCGTGTTGTAGTCGTGTGTCTTATTTTGAAAGAAATGTTTACGCGTTACCATAGTGACCAGAGAGCATTAAGGGTGCAGACAGGTGCATCCAACAACATTTTATTTTCCCTTATTTGATTTATGGACCTAACTGTATGAACTGGACTTTGGCTTTAATGCTGCTCCTCTTCATCATTGCTGTGTTGCATTTCCATCATTCTGCTGCTGGATTCACTGCAGGCTTTAACAAACACTCCTTTGGGTCCAGGCCCAGCCACGTGTTTGTAAGCTGCTGTGCTCCTCACAAATAAAGCCTGAAGCAGCTCAGACTGTTAGAAGCAGCACTGAGCCCTGTTACAGTTATAGTGTTAGAGCAGCGGCTGCAGCCTACAGCATTTAAACTAGCTGACAGTAAACACATCAGTCCAGATGTTACCACATTACTTTGTGATGCTGAGAGTTAAAGGAGACTGGCTGATTAAAATCCCATTCCTTACATCACCGTCCTCTGCTCTGACTGCTTTCATTTAATCACAATCAGAATACTTTTTTGATCCCAGGGGAAATTATTTAGGTTACAGTGCTGCAGCACAAACAGGAACAAAGACACAACACACTAAGTAAGAAATAGCACAACATACACAATATATACATGCATACATATGAGTCACTTATAAGTAACATGTGAGTGCTGGGGTCTATGACAGCAGGCAGGTCTGTATTTATGTCCAGGCTGACATGAACAGCTAGTAGTTCAGGGTTCAACACTCAGGAAAGTGTGTGACCTTCCACACTGACAGAAGATGCTAAACATGACTTTAAACTGTTGTTTGTTAAAGCCTCACAGATCTGAGAGCAGGGCTCAGTGGGTACATGAGCCTTTATACATGAAGGCTTTCTGTTTCCAGGAGAGGAAACATGTGATCCAGCTGTGTTTGGTCACATGGATCTGCTCTGCATGGATCACCTGACTAAAACATGTTGTTATTATTGTTCTTACAGTCTTAAATCGGTACATCAGGCGGGTCACATGACACCCGGGGGTGACAGCAACATCTTTCCTCTTTAGAAAGCTGCTCTCTGTCCCAGGAGCTGTTGTCACAGTAACAGCAGGAACAGGAAGTCACATGCTCTCTGCTCTGTGATTGGCTGCTTCTTATCTCAGCTTCCTGCAGAGGGTGGGGTCTGCTGATAACGCACACCAACAGAAGTGTGACTTTCACTTCCTGTTTATTGCTGTTGTTCTTAAAGCTCTCAGGCGATGCTGCAGCGCCCCCTGCTGACACAAACTCCTCCCTCTGTCTCAGAGGTCACAGGTCAGCCTGCTGCAGAGGGTCTGCCTGTTCATGGACTTCCTGTTACAGAGACGGGTCTCAGCGTCAACACTAGTTTCTGATTGGACGGTGTGGAAAATGTTACGAGTTCAAAATATTGGGGATGGAGACAAGAGAAAAACCACAATAACAACACTGGTCCGGTCGGGTTGAGTCAAACGATGATTTTAATGATCACACACGTGGGAGATGGACACTGATGCAGACAGCCTCTGATCTCAAAATGGTGGAGCATTGCTCAAACTCTTATAGCCTCTGGTGCCTCCACCTTATCATAAAAGCCTAAACATTCACATGCTTTCTCTCACACAGCGCCTAAGCTACGACCTTGGCTCCCTGTTTATCTGCTCCTGCTGAGATGGGGCAGAAAACTCCAGCATGTTCTGTTCTAATCAGACAAATAAGGCGATGACTTTCTGCAAACAGTATTTCTTATAACTCAGCAGTATAATGCATCATAAAACAATATCATTCATTCACAATAAGTCAGCAGTTTAATACAATGCACATCAGTTTAACTAATGCAATAGTTATCAGCTTCTTCTAATTCAGGAGAATAATGCAAACTAAAACTACATAATAATTCACAATCTTTAATTAGGGGTATAACATGGCATAAAATAATATTATAATCTAACAAAACCCAGCTTCCTCCAGCCGAGTGATGTGTGGATTCATCACTCTCTGTGGATCAGTGTAAGTCTGTGTGTGGGTCAGCTGCAGGACTTGCTTGACCTTTGACCCTGGCAGACAGAGCTGGTTACTGCTGTGTGACTCCTGCCGTCGCTCCACTTTAAATTTTACTTAAAATAAGTCCTGACATGGCCCCGCCCCCTCTGACCTGCTGCTCCTGGATGTGCTGAGGACACAGCGGAGGCTCAGAGGGGGCGGGGCTTTTCCCGTGGCGGTAACCAAACTGCATTAGGTCGCTGCACTGCCAGTGTTTAACCACACCTCTTCTGACTGACCTTTGACCTCTGACATGTTGATTCGATCCTTATTTAATGACGTCTTTTATCTAGTGATTTAATTCTGTGTATTTATATGTGATGGTGTTCCTGAGTTCAGCCTCAGCTGATATCCACAGACGCTCCTATTGGCTGGTTTTAAAAACACATTTTTCCATTAAAGAGACTCTTTTAAAAACACGTCTGCCTGAAATTCACATTTTATTTATTTTGGGGGATTTTAACAGAGAGATAGAACTTTATGAATCCCTCATGTTTATCCTCCAGGAAATCCAGTTTGTAGCAGCAGAACACCGACAAATCTTTACACAGCACAGAATTAGGATATCAAATAAAGGGGAATAAGAGAATATGAATATAAGCATAAATATGTACATATATACACAGACCTCACACAGAGACAGCAGCTACACTGTGTGTGGATGTGATCCACAGTCACAGCTGTGGGTTTCAGTCAGTGTGTCTCTAACTTCATGGTCACATTTCAAAGCTTATTGGAGCCAGAAGATGTTCAAGTAAAAGATTTATTGCTGTACTCGTCTACCAGGATAACAGGAGGTTCATAAAGCTGTGTCATACTTCAGCTTTACATCATGCAGTAGTAGTTTATTAAACCCCCCAAAATATGACTATCCAGAGTTGGGACCAGGAAGCAGAGTTGCAGTCTTACACGCCTCTCTGCAGCTTCTCTCCTCCTGCTACCCCCCAAAAACCCATCTCCATAGAGACTGTGTCAGCTCCCAAACAGAAAAAAACAAACTAAAAACCAGCAACAAACAACTTAAACATAAACAATCACAAAGAAAGAACAATACAGTATCCACATCTGAACCAAAGAGTAAAACAGTGAAATGTGGATTATTAAACATTAGGTCTCTCTCCTCCAAGTCTCTGTTAGTACATGTTAGTAAAAACATTTCTGCATTTTACCCATATTTTATTTTTAACTCAAAATCAAAGATTCCAGATTCTCCTACATGTTGGTTTTGAATCAGATAGGACGACAGATTTCAGGTGGCCCTGTGTCTTTCTCTATTACATTTGCCACTGTGTAACTCAAAGTTATTTAAGGACTAGTTTATTTCAATGGATGAGTTTACTGACTGACGCGCAGAAGAAATAGTTCTTTATGGAGCCTAGATGGTGTGAATGATGAGACCAAAGACTGCAATATCTTGTACCAAAAATATATTGAATAAATGGAGGAAAGGGGAAATGGAACAAAATAATTAACACAACACACAACATAAATGCCCACAATTAAATAATAAATCAATGCTGTGATCTTTCTGTGCAAAAGTCCTTTTTGGTCCTTTTCTTTTTAAAGTTCACTTTTAAGGTATTCCTCCTTAGAGTCCAGCTTCATACAAATGGGGAAATATGTCCGTAATCCAAAGACGGCTAAGTGGGGGAAAGAGGGGAAACAAAGAATGGTCCTACCGGCTCGCCACTTCAATATGAAGAAGATTAATTCAAAGGGAGGGAACAAAACCTGATCTGTAGGTCAGAAAAACGTCCATTAGCACATCAAGTTCGATTCAGTTTACCGGTAAACAAATATATTTTTCTGCAAGCCTATGTAACAATGCAAATCATCATCAACCAATGTACAACAGTTAAATTATTAATTATCTTGGCTACGTAGCTTAATCTATACATTCCAGTAGCGTTCGCTACAAACAATACAAAAACAACAATAAAGGAAAACAGCTGTCTAACAGACAGCATAGCCGAATTCAAGGCAACACATAACAATAATCATTCAATTGCACTTTGTTTCAAAGTAAGCCCATTAAAGTGCTTAAGTAAATAAAAGTGTTCAAAAACAGCGGTTTTTGAGCCGGAGTTCTGCTCGCGGTGGGAACGCCGCCGCAAAAAGCCACTTTTTAATCGCGAAAACGATCGACTGGTTACTGACAACCAAAAGGTTGTTTTTGGTAGATATTAAAGATCATGGGTGGGCGGGGCAAATGGAGCAGTTTTCTACAGTCGAGTAAAATTCCAGGAAAGAGCTGGGTGTGGCTTTCCTTTAAATCACATGATCAACAGCTTTAAGATGGAGGCAACTCGCTCAGTGTTTCCTGTTTCATTCTTAGACTGTGGCGATGGTAAGTAGCAGCTTTTCACTTGTTACCTGGCATCTTTTCAGCCACCAATGATAGTCATTGTATGTTATCAACATTTCACTAACTATGTTTTCTCTCATGTTTAAAATAGGCCGACCAAGAGCAAAATAGGTATGTCTGCAGACTCTGCTGTAGCCAAAGTTATCAGATCTCCTGTGTCTTTAAATCCCTAACTGCTCGATCATTATCATTTTAGAAGACAACAATTTCTCAAAGGAGGTTCAAAACTAATGCCTACAAGATTACCAAGAGGATGGTTCGGGGCTCTTACATGACTCCGGGAAGTCAACACTTGGTGGATGAGGTGTGTTACCTTTGACACTTTTAAGACAGTCCTGTTTATCACTACTAACAATAAGCAAATATGTTTTCACTCAACAGATCCTTCACAGCATGTTGTTTCTGGGCAAAATCAACAACATCCCCTTTTCTCCAGAAGAAATCTTCCCTAATCCTTTTGTTTTGGGTTCTTTAATGAGAAGATATCCCAGGCCTTTAAAGTTGTATTCGACTCAGCTTCCCAGGCGAAGTCCCTTCTCCTGTGTGCTCGACATGGTAAGATAACTCTTCTCACATTTTCAGTCAATCTGACAAACTTCCAGTTTTTAGGAAAGTATAATGCAAAGTGCTTTTTTACTGAGAAATCCAAAGAAAATCCATACTGTACCTTATACTTCAACATATGCTTCTAGCTATACTTCTCCACCAAACACAGAGACTGCAGGAGAGCTGGAGACTTGCTTCAGAATTTGTTAGTTCTAAATAATGTCTAACAGACTCATTATTGGAGATGCTTACAGTCTTCAAGGCGTATATGATGCTGTCACTGTGTAGCTGCTGGATCTGTTAAGTCAGCTCAAAGACTCTAAATTCAGCGTGTTTTGACAGCCCGGCATAGCAAAATAGAAAAAAAAAAGGTCAATTAGCAAATTTAATTATAAATTAGTGAGAACAAAGATGGATTTTTGCTTATTGATTTAAAATTAAATAGATTTTTGTGACATGTTTCACCCCCTATCTTAAAATGTCTAAACCAAAAGCATCCAATGGTCCTGCATAGTTAAACAAGTCAAGCAGCGAAACAAACATGTTGATCAACTTTCTATGAAAAACAACTATATAATCAGGTGCAACACTTTGACCAGATCTGTAACTGTTTTCAGATCGTCCTGCAAAATAACTCAGAGAATGAAGAGCAAATAAAGCAGAGTCTGCAAGATCTCCTCACAGACTTGGACTTAGAAGAGAATAATAAAAAAAACAGCTTTCGTCTCGTCCACCATCTGCATTTCTCAAAAATCCCAAACCAACAAATCAGAAAGGTACTGCGGAGTCTCCATGTCCACCAAAGGTCCTAACGCTGGGAAAATTATGATTGCTGCCTCCTGTCTTAGCAAATGGCATAAATATGTATCTGGTGCGGTGATGACCTATTATCCAAACACAGTCCAGAAAGATTACTTTGATGGAACAATTGAAGTACCTGGAAATATCAGGTGTGAGGCTTTTTGTCTCCGTGATGGTGCCAGAATGAAGCCTTGCAGATCATGTAAGAATTTGTTTGGCTTGAACACAGAAGACCTCAGAGAGTGGCCATATGGTAACTGTGCTGAAGCTGAGAGCCTGAGCAATTTGCTTGAAAATGAGAGAGAAGTTGAAACACATGTGGATGAATACTCAGCTGAAAAGGATAACAGGCAGAGAGCTGAGGATGAGGTTGGTAGGGTTCTTAGAACCGTGTTGCAAAGGATTCGGTTTAACTGGACAGGTGAATTTTACAACCCAGAACAAGAGTGAGATTTCATGAAATCGTTTGCATTCATCATTCTGATAAATCAAAGATTCTTTGCTCTGACAGCATCTGTGTGGATTTTCTGTAATCACAGAGACGTGTATAAGCATGTTTACTTTCCATCTCCATGTAATTGTCACATTTAATAATTAAAACTGGCTTCTATGGGTTTTTGTTTGTTTGCTTACATATCTAGTGTTTAATGCAATATGAAGCATTATCAGACAGCATTTATTGGGAAGAATCCCATATTTATACTGGTCTGTACCCAGGGTACACAGAAAATAAAAACACATGTTTTCTTATTATGATCCCAACTATAATTTACTTAAGCAAAAGCACTACATGTGTAGTTATAATATTTATAGCAGTTACTGTTGAGCTTTAAATTTATCATCTTAAATGTTTATATGCTGATTATATTGCTTTATATAAGAAAGGCCTAACTCTGAGTACACTCTGTGCCAAAAAGTGCTGACAGGAAACTGCATGCTTTTGCAGAAACGTGCTTTTGCAGCTAGAAAGTGAAGCTGATATATATCAGTTTTAATTAGTTTTTACCAACTGCTTGCTAGGGCAATCCCACGAGTTTGGTGTTTTTGTATTGAACATGATTCCAAGTGCTTTCTATAACACATAGCAGAGGTGCCACAACAAAGACTGAGAAGAGGACAGGAAGAGACAGTGAAAGAGATGCACTCCTTCGCCATTCATGTTAAAGCGTTGCATAGCTTTAATTTTAGAGAGTGTTGCATAACTTTAGTCATTTTTCTACCACAGGTGAAGCCAAGAATTGTGAAGCTCTCTTTTGGCCAAATACCAGAATCTGTAAGAAGAAGAAAAAACAAACAATCAAATAGGTCATTATTAAGAGAACAACAATCTCTTGATGATTATCCACAGTGTCTTTGATAACTCTGAGATACAAACTGTCAAGTATATACACATCCCAGCAAACAATAGCTGTGTTTGACTAAAGCGATTAATAACAAGGACAGAGCTACAATCACTACAGTCAAACATAAAGGGCTTAATCCTGAATCCAAGTCTGAGCTGTGATGCCGTTGGTGCTGAAAGCTGCTCAGATCCTGAAGCTGCACGTTTTGTCTCTCTCTAACCAAACCAGCAGCAAAAGAAGACACATTTCGCTTGACATAAACATTGTCATGAATTCCCTCTTACTTTTGCTGGTTTGCTTCCACCACCATTAAAACACACACAGAAAAACAACACAGCACAGCTCTCTGCCTCTCTCAGTGTACTTTAAGAACACCGTTTCCCATCTCAAATCTCTGTTTTTGGCATTATTCGCTTGCTTGTTATGAAGCAGTCTACCGTTGCTTACAGCCATTTTTTTTTAATGACTTCCGACAAGACAGCCTCATTTCTGCTGTTCAATACCAAATTTTATTTATTTTCAAATTAAGTGAAACTGCAAAATGCTCTGCTGTGTCTCTATTAAAACCTCTTATTAAAACCTCTGAATCACTTCAGCAGCATCAGCCAATGTACATTTGTTGAGTCGTGGTTCTCGTCTGCTTTTGTTCTACTGCAGAATAATATTTTTAAGGTTATCTACTGTAAAAAGCTAGGCCAGGAAAATCTGCTTCATGGTTTTGTGTTTTATCCTCAGTTACTTTGACACAAAAGCATCTGCTGTGATGCTCACACCTCTGATGAAGTTTCACAAGTGTCAGTACTGATAAATGATCAGAATTATAATGTTTCTGACTCTCTGAGTAAGAATTAAATGGAATCTAATTGGGACCTTGTGAATTGGAATTGAACAGGTTCTAGAAATCAGTGATGATACTCAGCTCCAATACCCACCTATGATATTAGGCTGACGAACGCTGACTGGGTTTCATTTACCAGCTTTTTATGTTCTTCCTGCAGTTTCCTCCCCACATCACTCATCTTAACTTTTTTCCAGTCCTCCTCAGTGTAAACAGAACACACAACAATACAAAGAAAAGCTCAGGTGATTGATCTCTAACACTAGGCATCCCCAGTCTTATTCTTAGCAGTCTAACTTCTCACCATATCTTTGAAGGCCTCTCCATTGTAGTAGCGCTTGGATGCTGGATACTCTATCGTTTTGTCACATAGTTCCAGGAAACTGGAAGCCACCAGATGCAGCTCCTCTCCGTCATAGCCGTACAGCTTTTTGTCCTCACGCGTCATCAGCACAAGCTCGTCACATGGACATGAGGTGCCCTTTACCACACCAATAACCTGCATTTTTACAATCTCGGGAAGGTAGAATTTTCCCCAGGCGTTAACTTCATCATCATCCCCGTTGTATTTGGTGTTCTCAAGCTCTTCTATCCACAGGTCAGCACCACTTGGCTTCTTCAGGTGAACGCACATGCTTTTGTTTTTGGAAACAAAATCTTTCACCCATTTCAGGTACTTTTCACCTGGAAAGAAGCAGACAAGGAAATATGGATGAATGTAGAAGTGTTGGAAAAGACAAATAGCAAGGTTATCCTACAGCAGTTTGTGAAAATGTTGTATCTTGAAATAAGCAGGCAAAATGAGGATCTCACTTATCTCATATGTTCTGATACCGACTTTCTTCAGTTAAAAGACAAAAAAAAGGGCACACTGGAGGCTGACAGAGTGTGCAATGGTGGGAATCATTTTGCAGAACTCACTAAAGTTTGTTTCTCCTGGAACAAGCTTTTTACACTTCGGCAAATGAAAATACTGTGTTAAACTAAAAAAGAGCACCAGACCAAGGTCTACAGTACTAACAGAAAAGCATGCCGTTACCTGTTGCCTGTCGACACAGCTGCTGATCTTCCTCACCAAAAAAATGAGGATCCCTGAAAGGAATAGAAAGGTTATGTTAAAATGAATGACTGTCACGGTGATCATGGGAAGCTCCGAAATATCACAACAACAGCTACGAAATCACAAAATGCAGTGTGATGTCTGTAAGCACCAAACATGACATCTCTGCAAATTCATCTTGAAATATGTAGGTACCTCACACGTACAGCTGCAGCCATCTCAGCCATTTATCACTGTGGCTGCCAAGTGGCTGCCACTTCACAAGCGCATGGCACAACACAGAAGAGCCACCTCCACAGGACAAGACTCAGCAGTCCATCTGCATCTTAAGGATAAAGGACACTCTTTCGAGGATGCTAATGTTCACATTTTGGACAGAGAGGACAGATGGTTTGAAAGAGGAGTGAAAGAAGCCATCTATGTCCACTGTGAGCGACCATCTTTGAACAGAGGCGGGGTTTACGACACCAACTCTCTGCCATCTATAATCCAGTTTTGAGATCCTTCCCAGACGCCTTAACGCCCACTCACATCCTGGGCCATCTGACCTCAGGAATTCGCATGATAAGGTGGGGCCAGGTTTCACAATGAACTCACCCGAAACTGGCTGATTGGGACCCACACCCAGTTTCACACCTTGGCTCAGGCGATTAGAGGATCATCAGGGGTCCTTTTGTCCCTCTGTGGGGGGTCACTCCCACTAGGTTTATATCTGGGACTCTCCACCATTTGACCTTAGAACCGAAGAAGCTTCTCGGATGAGAGGTGAAACGTCTTCAAGTAACTTAAAGAAGTCCAGACGCTTTTCTTTGCAAGCTCCTTTGACTACGATGACCTGGATGACTGAGAACCTTCACAGACATAAGGTGAATGTGACAAACAAAGCGCCTTCTTGTTCTCTGTGATAATGTAAAGTTATTAATGAAAAAACAAACGAGTAAAAAACGGACTGGAAACATGTCTTCAATCAAAACTCGACAAAAACAAAGAAACAGCCTCACTTCTCTGCGACGCTCCCTAAAAATGACGTTACGTGTTACGTACCAGAGATTTCTATACAGCCCTTTATCAAGCCGAGAGAAAGTGACACAAAACCCTCCAACTAATAACGACTAGCAGAGAGGCTCAGCTGAGTGTAGTTACCTGGTTTGCAGACGCATACAGACGTTTCCTGTCCTCTCGGACGCAGCTGTGATAGAACATGTGGTGCATTACCGCCACCAACTGGCTTGGAGTGAGGACCGGAAATCGCTCATGCCAAATCAAAAAAAAAAAAAACATAAAGAAAGATTAAGTGAAGAGATAAATGAATACATTAAATCAAGAAGAAAAAAACCCACCACCGGACATATACATCCTCATATCCTTCTGTACAAATGAGTTTGTTTTAGAAACTGAAAAAAGCCACAAAACCTTCACATCTAGAAATCCTTTGCAGTAAAACTTGTTTTTTGGCAGGTTCCACAGGTTTTGAATCAGTTTTCTTCTTTATTCCTGATCATTTTGACAATGAAAAAGAACATGTTCTATAGGGCTTTGGAGTTGACGTCACGCCGCAATGCATTGTGGGAGCGCGGCACCATTTTCGAGGTCTACGAATCAAAACAAACACACTGTGTTGGAACGACGATTACAAGATGCTTAAAAGCAGCTCAAAAGAGAATGGACTGTATAGAGACCGATTGCGTCCAGAGGCAAAGCGGCGGTACTTGCAGAAAATAGCGTGCAGTGGAAATGTGGACCCGTATGAAATACGGCCGTGGAGTAGAAACCCTGAAGACGTAGCCTGATATATTTTCGTACCTTATCTGTGGAGTCAGCGCGTACAAGTCGTCATTCAAACAAAGGTAAGTCAGCTCGAGTACTGCGTGTGAAATGCGTTTGATTTCCCTGCAAACATTCACATTAGTGCAGCATAAATTCATTCATGAGGGGAAATTACAGTGAGAACATGTGGAGGCTGTTAGAGGGAGAAGATAGTGAGTTCAGTGCAGGGCTGTGCAGAGAGGTTTAAAGGGGCGGGTGCTCAAAGTTAAAAAGGGGCACATTGAACCAGGCTGAATAACAACAACACACATTCATCAAGAATCTAATATGGGAAGGGCAGGGCTGTGTTGGTCTGAGACTGTAGACATTAAAAAGTCCACAGGAGAGATGGTAGCTGATTAAACAAGTGTCATGAGATAATAACAAAATGCAAAGATTGGTGACAGCGCTTGGAACCATAAGGCAACAAAAAACTATGTATGTAAAAAAAAAAAAAAAAATATATATATATATATATATATATATACATACATACATACAGTGGGGCAAAAAAGTATTTAGTCAGCCACCGATTGTGCAAGTTCCCCCACTTAAAATTATGACAGAGGTCAGTAATTTGCACCAGAGGTACACTTCAACTGTGAGAGACAGAATGTGAAAAAAAAATCCATGAATCCACATGGTAGGATTTGTAAAGAATTTATTCGTAAATCAGGGTGGAAAATAAGTATTTGGTCACCTCAAACATGGAAGATCTCTGGCTCTCACAGACCTGTAACGTCTTCTGTAAGAAGCTTTTCTGTCCCCCACTCGTTACCTGTATGAATGGCACCTGTTTGAACTCATCATCTGTATAAAAGACACCTGTCCACAGCCTCAAACAGTCAGACTCCAAACTCTGCCATGGCCAAGACCAAAGAGCTTTCGAAGGACACCAGGAAAAGTATTGTAGACCTGCACCAGACTGGGAAGAGTGAATCTACAATAGGCAAGCAGCTTGGAACAACCAGGTCTCGTGAATGACGCCATTTTTACTCCACGTGAAGAGAAAAACATGTAAACAGATCGTGAGCATCAGATCTGTTTATGCTTCACAGTTTCCTGCTATCCAAAGACGTCAGCTGACGGCCCCGCCTGCCTTTGTTGTCCCTGCCCAGCCTTCCTGTCGTTATCCGTGTTTTTGCTCCCCATCCCCTCTGCCCTGTTGCCCTGACAACAGACAGACACCTAGGTTTCCTTGGCGACGGGGCAGTTTCCTGCCTCCCTACGCTGTGACTGTAGCACAGAGTGTATGATGTGATTTAAAAGCCAAACCTGGGGATGTGAGCGGTCCAACCTCACAGGACACGTCGAGCTTTGTCTGGTTTGGATTTAAGGAGCTACAGGTTAGAGGAGCAGGGACAGAAATCGTCTGTCAGTGTCCCCGTGAAGCCATCGCTGATGTGATTACTGCTGTTTCACATCAAACACTGCAGTTTTTCAGCAGTGGAAAGAAGCTGCTTTTGCTGGCATCCTTATTGAAGTTTAAAGTTTTCCATTTCTTAGAAAATGTTGCTTATTTTTCATCCTTTTAGGTGCAAATTATTCGTTTTACATATAAGTCATGCAGACCGTCAGTGGTGCAGGCGTGCGGCTGTGATTAACATTTCCCACCAAAGACCAGAACTGTGCTTTTCACAGATGAGAGCCGCTGCATGCTGAACACATGTGGAAGAGGCTGCAGAGCATCGTGCTGCTGGAACCTCGTCAGCACGGCTGCTCTGGTGTTTCAGTGATGGTCTGGGGGACATCCCAACCACTCAGCACCCTCAGCGTCGCTCTAATAACAGCTACTTATTAATAACATTTGTGCACGAAGCTGCCACATAACACCTGGATTCTTGGGGTGTCTCTGCACCTACACAGAATTGTTTCAGTGATGGATGGAAGAACCCTCAGACGATGCCTTGCGTTGGGTTCTGCGTCGACTGGACGCCTTGTGTCGGAGGTGAACCGTTTTGATTTAAAGGTTGATCGTAGCGCTCCCTCTGTGACTCCCAACATTAACTAGCTCACTCGTGAGCGAGAGAAGATCAGCTGTGATCCTGTCTGCTTCATGTCTGTCGTGCGTGCTCAGCACATATCGCAGGAACGTGAAATATTTTGTAGGTTGAGCACAACCAGTGTTCCCCAGTTTCATTACTGGGAGTTTGAAACCAGTGATTAGGCTGACCTGTACTGGCCTGATAAAGCACCGCTACTTGAAACACGTGTAAAAAGCTCGGTGTCTACATTGATGGTTCTTTTAAAGTGAAGAAGCAGGTGAGTGCAGTGTTCAGTCCTGCTTCTTTCAGTTAAGACAGCTGGCCAAGGTAAAGCCAGACCTCCTAACGTCTTTGAGCGTCTTATTCACCTTTCCCTTACTTGCAGATGAGACTACTGCAATTCATTGTGTTATGGTCTAGATCAGGCCTCCATCCATCGTCTTCAGATGGTTCAAAATGCAGCTGCTCGCCTGCTAACTGGTACCAAACGGAGAGAGCATATAACCCCAGTTTTAGCTTCTCTACACTGGCTTCCTGTCTCCTACAGGATCCAATTTAAACTTCTACATTTTGTTTTTAAGTCATTAATGCCCGAGCCCCTCCTCACCTGTCTGAGCCCCTCTCTGTTTATGCTCCAGGACAAACCACGAGGTCCAGCTCAAAACTAATGCTGTCCATCCCACGGACTGACCTCACATCCCGTGGTGATAGATCCGTCTCTGTGGCAGGTCCCAGACTCTGGAATAGTCTCCCCTTAAATATTAGATCTGCACAAACACTTGAGCAATTTAAATCTTTACTAAAGACACATTTCTATGCCCTGGCTTTTAACACACTATGACCCAAGCATTCTGGTCTTATTTGAATTAGTTTAGTTATTGTTTTAATTCTTTTACTGTCCTATTATTGTTTTTTACTGTTATTATTGTGTTACATTGTTGCTTTTAATACCATTTTTATATTGTTAAGCACTTTGTGCAGCATCGGCTGTTTGAAATGTGCTATAGAAATAAATTTGACCTTGAAACCAAATCTCCTTAGGAAGCGATTTTATTTTATTTATTTATTTAGGACCGTGCATGTTAATGAACATAAATGTAAAAAGAAAAATTACATGAATGTAAACATGCCAGATTATAGCCAAAGGCTAATTTCCATCTTTAATGAGGCCGTGTATTAAGTTTCACACAGCATGGGTGAAACAGCTACTAACCATCACTGCAAGCTCGACAGCAGGAGCCGTCTTCCTGTCGCAGTATACCCCAAACAGCTAATTATTGGACCGCAGGGAAATGGGACGGGTGTTGGTGCCATGAGGGAAAACCGTCGTTCTCCTCGCTCCTCCCTTTGCCTCCTGCTTGCTCCTCCCGACCCCGCTGGTCTCCGCTTTCCCCGACACTGATTAACCCCCCTCCTCTTCCCTAACAACGTTAGGCCCCTTTGATCTCCAGCACTTAAAACCAGCAGCTACCATTGTGCCATCCAAAACATCTCTGTGGTTGCTATGGTTATTCACTTAGATACAATTACTATAGCAACAGTGTTTCTGAGGGCTGGGGAGGAAGTGGCTCAGCAGGGATCCAGGTGGAGACACATGAAAGACACAGGCTGCATATAAACGGTGGATCGGTGAGGGCCGGCCCTCCTCGCCAGCCTCGCCATCGATACGATTTCCTCTTTATGTAAATACGTGACACAGATATGTATGTTGAAGAAAGACAGAACATCCTTTCACATGATCCTCTGACACACTCGTCTCTACAATTGGATGTGAAACAGACTTTAAAGGAAAGAAGTCGTGTCAGGTATTAACAGATATATCAAACACATTATCTTCATATTCAGGGGTTAAGACTCTGTCATCAAACACCTTTACAGAGAAAAGTAGCCAAGTGTGTGAGATGATAGCTACAGTGAGTGACAGCTTAGCAAAAATCCTGAAAGTTGGACACTTAATGTCAGCTTTGTCAGCCACACTGCAGAGCTCACAGAAGGCCCACAGCTCTGATGACTCAGTGGATGGAATAAAGCCCTCCAATGTGAACTGCACAGTAGGGCTGCCACGATTAGTCGACTAGTCACGATTATGTCGACTATTAAAATCGTCGACGACTAATTTAATAGTCGACGCATCGTTTGAAGCTTTGTAAGATCACAAAGGACGCAGGAATGAGTAGCAGGATTTAAGAGTGTAATAACGGACTGAAACAGAAGATGGCAGCACTGCATGTACAAAGGATGCCAGCTGCCGTTAAACCCCGAAGAAGAAGAAGCTGTGTCCCAGAATTCATAGCGCAGCTGTCAACAATGGCGACAGCTAGTTAGTTTTAACTTTACTCTTATTATTCTTTCTGGGTCACAAAATAAACGTTTAACATATTTTCAGGCGAGAATGTAGCTGTGTAAACCTCAAATATCTGCTCAGTTTATCAGGACACCACATATTTTCAAAAGCACTCCGACGTTTTCGGAGACGTCTGTTACCCACTAGCTCGTTAGCTAGGCGGGGGCAAGGCTAACTAGAGCCGTGAGAACACCGGACTCACGGCAAATCGTTTTCAAACCCACCACCGTCTTTCGCTACTCAGGTTAAACATATATATAAGTCACTTAGATAACTTACAAATGTTATTGTTTGGCTTTCTTTAGTATTTTATTTGTTCCTGAGTAAATCGGTTTGGCTGAGATTAAAGTTATAGTTTTTTGCACAGCTAAAACTGTCAAGCAGACAGCTGATTATCAGAAGTGTGAGACGCTGGAGAATATACTCCGGTGTCCTGTTATATTTTAGAAAGCAAGGAGTTTATTAAACTTCACCGAAACACTCTGCAAACTTCATTAAAAATTAATAAACTACCATCTTGTCTTTATTTTTAGTTAGCACAAACACTTAAAGCTGTAAGCTAATGATAGTTATATAAGAGCAGATGCTGCTGGTGCAATAAGCTGTACGTCCAATGGATGATGATCTGATTAGTCGACTATCAAAATAATCGTTTGTGGCAGCCCTACTGCACAGTGGTGTCATCATCACGTGTCCTTCATCTTCTCTGGGATGGATCAATAGATGGCTGATCCAGCCCCGTGTCATGAGGCAGCGCTGCCTGGTTGGCAGAATCTGACCCCAGACCAGCTATATACCATGTACAGTGTTCAATCAACCTTTCACTGGGCATGTGTATAAGGTCACAGCTGTCAGTGTGCTGGATATTTGCAGTGTTTTCAAATGTATTCCACTACAGACTACAGATTACATGCCCCAAAATGTATTCTGTAACGTTACTCAATGAGAGTAATGTATTCTGAATACTTTGGATTACTTAATATATTATCATGCTGTTTACAATTACATGAATGTACTGTTGCTGTGATTTATTACTGAAGGTCAGCGGCTCCGAACCGTAGTAAAGGGACCTCTGGCTAATACGTCGGGTTCGTGTCGGCTCGTAGCTGAAAACGAGCTTTACTTTGTTGTCTGGGTCAACTTTGCTAGCAGAGACAGAGAGGCGTTGAAAGGCTGCTCCAACAGAACTTATTGTCAAAGGAGCAGAACAGAGTCAAACCTCTGTTCTTAGAACTGAAGAAGCTTCTCGGATGAGAGGTGAAACGTCTTCAAGCAACTTAAAGAAGTCCAGACGCTTTTCTTTGCAAGCTCCTCAGACTACGATGACCTGGATGACTGAGAACCTTCACAGACAACAGAACTTATTGTTTTCGGAGGAAAACAGGAACACGGTGTACGGTCGAGTCTTAACAGCTTACTTACAGCTGGGCTCGTCAGGCTCTCTTCTTGCAGTGGTTATTATTATATTTACATGCTTCCAGCTCCCGTTTCTGCTCGGTGACAGCTCGTGCTTTTCCTTTCTCTCCCTCCTCGCTCACAGACACATCATGGGTACAGCAGTCCATTCTCCCTGCAGCACGGACTACACTGCCCATGATGCTACATTCTGCCTGTTAGCTTAGCACAACAACAACAAGGCCTCTCTCACCCAGGAAACACGCAGCGTGTCACCCTGTAACCATGGCAACCACAACGCTGCCGCCTGGAACAACAGAACATGTCAAACAAACCCAAACAGTCCTGACCCGCCACAATATGAACAGGAAAGTACCGCCGTGTAATCCATTTATTTCAACAAAGTAACTGTATTCTGAATACCACCTGTTTAAACGGTAACTGTAACAGAATACAGTTACTCGTACGTGTACTCTGTTACTCCCCAACACTGGATATTTGTCATATAATTGAAATATCATTAAACTCACTACTCGTACTCATAAATATGGTCCGTGTACAAAGCAGCGCCGTCTCTTTCTAACCATCCCTGCTCCAACAAACACGAGGTTGTTTCCATCGCTGCTGCTGTTCCATGTTGTTCAGCTCTTATTGTTACTGTAAGTCTCGTGTTTCTTATTTGTGTGAGGCTTTGCTCCTGCCCGTCACTCTGCTGCTGTTACATGTTGTACAGCTCTTATTGTTACTGTAAGTCTCGTGTTTCTTATTTGTGTGAGGCTTTGCTCCTGCCCGTCACTCTGCTGCTGTTACATGTTGTTCAGCTCTTATTGTTACTGTAAGTCTCGTGTTCCTCCTCCCTCCCCTCCCTCTCATAAAATATTGAGAGAGCCTGGCACTAGGCCAGACGCCCCCCTCCCTCTCTGCCAGGCAGACGGCCAGCTGACGGAGCATGTGGCTGTGGGAGGGGCACGAAGGGCGGCTCGGCTGAGGAGATATTTGTGGTGGCTGTTACAGAACTGCGCTACAACGCTGACATATTTGTCTCCGTGTTGTGGGTGCAGGCAGAGTTATGGCTGGATGGTGTTTATAGTGAACAGGCTCCCCTGTTGTTAAAGCAGAATCGTGTTTCTCATTTAAAGTGGCACATTTCTGAAATGTACAGTAACCATGAACATATTCGTTCTCTAAATGAACGCCACGAGTTGTTGCTGCTCTACTCTGAACTCATTCACACGAGCACTTTCTGCTCGAGTGCTTCCTCTGTTCACAGCCACACTCACGGATGCGCTGGAGAACAGCTCGGGTAAGAAGTGTGAACAACATGCTGGCATTTCATTCTACCTGCAGTGGTCAAATCAAGGCAGTGGTCAAATCTAGCTTCTTTCAGCTCAGGCAGCTGCAAAAACAAAGCCAATTCTTTCACGGCAGCACTTTGATCCACGCCTTTGTCAGCACTCGGCTGCATTACTGTGATGACCTTTATGTTGGAGCTGTGGGCGTCTCCACAGTGGGCCTGGGAAACTTTGAAAAGATGTTTTCTTCTTTCGGCCATAAAATCCAGATCTTGGTTTCCTCTTTGTGAGCACAACAGAGACTCCCCTTGTTTCTTACACAGCCCCCCTTTGGCTTTCATGCACACACACCCACTCAGGGAATAAAGTCACTGCAGCCATTTAGCTGCTTCTCAGCACTCGCTGCATAACCTGAGGTTGGTCAGCCGGTCGACTCGTCGTGCATAGTGACAAATGAGGGATTTCAAATATTTCCAAAGCGATGCATCAGGTTTCTTTGCAGATGAAGTGAGACGTGGATGTTTCACAGCACCAATGAAGATTGTGTTTAAGTGCAGCCGGGCGCACGCTCCCCCAGCGACGCCAGCTTCTTCTCACCGTGCAAACACTTTGATTTGAAATAGATTACAGCCGTGAGTGTTTGACTGTGATGGACTGGTGATGTGATCAGGGTCGCAGGTTTCCACCCGCCTCGTCTCTTTGCATGCAGTGAAGGAAACTATGCAAACTATGCAAGGTGTGCAGTAACAGGTCTGAACAAACCAGCAGCAAATAACTTCCAGTCTCCACAGGTTCAGTGCAGCTGGTGTAACAAACGTTTGGTTACAACATATTAATGTTCGCACACTGCTGTAAAAACAGTTTTATTAAAATGAACGTGCACTTTTGTAGAAGCTCGTGGTGAACGCTCCACTGCCTTTGTTTTATTGTTACTATTATGTTGTGATGGGTTGAACAGGATGACTTGAGACGTGTGCGATGTGACAGAATAGACAGATGGAAGCCTTCATGTTGGATCAGAACGACGTCGGGCTTGTTGGTCTGCTGTGGTTTGATCAGAAGACTTCCTCAGATCAGCACCGTGGCCCTCCTCTTCCTCTCCCCCATCTGCTTCTTCTAGCAGCTTCCAACACACTGAGGTCTCTGACAGTGAGAGTGACTCCAGTGTTCCTGTAACTTTGAAGCAGAGGTTCAAGACAGATTTGATCTTTCCTTTCCTTCTGTTTGGGATTGAAGTGATGTAATATCAGGGGGGGCAGGGGGGGCTATGATGTCCTGTCATTCTCATGTAAATCTGTGTTGGGAACATTAATGTTTAGTAAATGTGAAGTTAGCAGAGCAGTTTTGGTCTGAATCACTGACGTCTTTCTTAAATACTGCAGGAACAGTTAGGAGTGTAACTGTAATCTGTAACTGTAGTTTGGCTGAGCTGGAGTCTTTGGGTTCATCATGTCGTTGGATGCTCACCTCCTGCAGCTGCTGGCTGCTCTCCCAGATGAGAGATGATATCTGAATGTCCTTTATAATAACCTTAATTCACCTCGCACACACACAATGAGCTGTCTAATCAGCTGACCGGAGCAGGTGCTGTGTGTGAGAGCGATGTTGGGGTTGTGAGGGCCCAAAGAGCTGGATCTCAGCCCCTGTGGAGGACAGAGGCTGACATCCAGACGTCGCGTGCGTGGAAACCACTCCTCAGCTACTAGCTGCAGATGTGCAGTGCACATGTGGAACATGCAGCACCTTAAACCAACTTTTCCTCTGGAGTTGAACACTCTCCCTATCTGTTCACATACAGGTCTGTGTCCTCTGTACAAACCGCCGGTGACCGTAGCAAACTGGCAACCAGAGTAATGGTAAATGGTAAATGCACTGGTTCTTATACAGCACTCTTCTACCCTCCCTAAGCACTAAACCAGTTCCAGAGCATCTAATAAAAGCACTGGCAGCAACAGGGGCCAGTATCCCGCCCAAGGTGACTTTGGCACGCAGACTGGAGCAGCCGGGGATCGAACTACCGACTGACGTCCTGAGCCACAGTCGCCTCTTTTCCAGTAGAACATAACTGCCTCAGCTCAACTTGACTCTACTCGACTCTGTCTCTCAGTTACAGTTGAGCACCACCTCAGTGTGGGTGGGGCTGTTACAGCAACACAACCTGAAAGTCCCGTGATGTCATTTGTATGTGACGCAAACACAACAAGCGATGACATCCCGGTGATGGAACATCTGCACCCCGTCACTGGACTTCCTGTGTAGCCGTTTCCCTCGTTGCCAGGCAGGTTTGAGTCTTGAAGGGTTCGCTCTCATGTCACTTCCTGGCCATCGGCGGCATGTATCTGGGACACAAACTGGGCTTGGAACTGGGTGAGAGATGAAACTCCGAGAAGCTCTTCAGACGACGCTGACCTGCATGACTGAGGACCTGCACAGACTTGCTGCCTCGCTCTTTGTGAGGAACGTCCTTCAGGAGTATGAAAGGGAAACTAGCAGTTTATTGAAACCAGCTCCGCTTCAACCTCAGATGCACACAAAGTAGACTCGTTCCCCAAGAGTTTGCACTTTGGATCCCAGGTATCGAACCAGCAACCCTCTGATTAGCAGATGAGCCAGTCGGGCTACAGCTACCCTACGTGTGTGTGTGTGTTGCCTTTTCATTCACATAATCCATCTTATCTCTAATGAAAAAGCCAAATGAAATCCTCAGATTTGCCCCTCAGGTTCCCACAGTGTTCAGGTCACACCAGGCCACAGTCCCACATTTGAGCCACGACTGTGGGTCACACAGAGGACAGAGCATGTCCTTTAGCCTTCTTTGTTTTTGGATTGTGTGCCACAGAGTCTCCCTGAAGATGATTTTGGCACGTTTGCTGAGATTGTTTGAAAAACAAGCTGAAGAACACGTCCACGATGTCACAGCAGCTGTGGGCCTCGATGGAGCCCACGTTTGTCCTGGAGGCGTCCTCTGTGGAGTGAGGCCGGCTCACATGGTTCAGTCTGAACAGGGTGAAGCTCCAGCTTTGACCTGATTAACTTCCAGTAGTGGAAAAGCAGCTGTAGCTGCATTTTTCATCACTATTAATGGGATGCTGCTATGACCTGCTGTTAGTGGGAGCTCAAAGCCTGAGGCCATCATTAAGATCTGTGTGGGTCTGTGTGGGTCTGTGTGTGTGTGTGGGTCTGTGTGGGTCTGTGTGTGTGTGGGACACTCACTGAGTAGTAGTCGACTGACCGACCCAAACACGGTGACTTCATATCACAGGAAATATTCAGCTCAGGCTTCTGTCTGACGCTTTGCTGTCTCACATTTAAATCACAAAGGTTGTTTCTACAAACACCCACTCATCTATCGTCCTCTTACACACCGGTCACAGACCCACTGCTGAACTCACAATATCATTTATTTTCCTTGTGTTTGATTGGTGGTACAGTTGTTTTATTTTGTGTGTTTGTTACACAGGAAAGCTGTTATTGATCAGTTTGAGAGTAAAACAGAAACTGTGAGTGTAAATGTGGAGATTACAGTCGTTTCATGCTGTAACCTACAAAATGCTCTGTGCAGACGAGTCAGTGAAATCAATCAATCATCGTGATTTCTTTAGCTCATGAACACCGTGTGGGGTCAGTGTTAACAACATGGTGCAGAAAGGAAACACAAGCGTGGAGTCGGTGGGATTGTGCAAACGGTCGCTCGTGCATCAATCAGCTCCAGCTGTGATGCATCTCTTTGATTAGTGGGAGCAGCAAACTCCATCCAGACAGCTTCCTTTGTTTTTTTCAGTTGACTAATCAATCAGCGCACAGCTCCGTTTAGCACACACGCCATCTTTAACGGCGGCGTGGAGTCTGTGCCCTGTTCCTCCCACACACGAGTGTTCGTTCATGTTCGGCCTTGTGTCTGAGCGTTTCCTCTCGGTGTGTCTGTAACGAGGAAGCCACGGGCAGGTCGCACACAAACGTGTGGCTGCCGAGTGTGCGAGTGTGGCAACGTGTGGCAACTATTCCGGTTTGCCAGCGACGTTTCCAGATAAACACTGGTGGCAGCTGCTGCCATGGCAACACCATTGTGCTCCCTCCCTCCCTCGCTCGTCTCCCCTCCCTCTCCCCAACCACTCCTCTCTCTCATGCTCCGCCGGCTCAGAGAGCGAGGACCAGAGAGGAGAGAGGTCAGCTCGATTCAGAGGACAGAAAGAAGAAAGGAATAACCCGGAGTGGACGGGGACAGGATGAGCGAGGACAGCCACTCCCACTACAGGCTGGACCCCAGCGATCGCCTCAACGGGCTGGGACAGAGGAGGAAGAGACCCAAGAAGGTAAACGAATAGATGGAGAGCCACGTGGTGCAAAGTGTGTAAGGATGGAGCACCCCACCCTGCAAAAAGAGAAAGGAGGTGGGGTTAGGTGAGGTTTGTTTATGTGCAGACGAGCGTCCACATGATGTTAGGAGCACCGAACCATCCGAACTCTCACCCCGTCGTCTCCTGTGGAGTGTGTGGCTGCTCCCCCACAGCAGTTGTATCCTCTCTCATATCCTCCGTCTCCTGGTGTTGTGTTGCTCCACAGTGAGTCGTAGTAGGAGGCTCACATGCTGTCAGGGTGGGTCCCTGCTCGCTCTTTGTGTGCCTGTCGTTGGGGGTTTTGGTGTTTGCAGCTATCAGGAGGTTTGTGTTGTAGCCTGATGTGAGAAGTGTTGTTATTATCATCATTTTTAACATTTCTGCACCGCTACAATAAACAGACACACACCCATCAGCCTGTTTACAGATCTATACGCCCATAAAGACGTGAAACACACATTGCACAAATCTACTATAACGTGTTCATATGTGTTATAAAATAAAGAGGTAAAGTATTAGCTGTTCAGGTTGATTCATAAATATGACCTCAGCACGTGAAATCCTTCTGCTGACATCCCTAAAAGCTCGTCAGACCAACGAAGCCGTACAACACAAATAACCAGACCAAACCAGGGTTGTGCGTCTGTTGTTGAGAACATTGTCAGTAAACCACAGATCAGTGTTTATGTACCAGTGACGTCCTGTCAGTCTCGATGTAATGATTCCTAACAGCGCGTCTTTGTGTGCCACCTGCTCGCTCAGCAGCTACACAACCCAGGAGCTCAGTTTTGAAACAAACCTTAGCACAGTGTTTGTGTGTCCGCCGGGAGTGATGTCTCACTCTGTTTCCATCCTTTTCTCGTGAACAGCGATCTGGTGTTTCTGAGGACACAGAAGCATCCAGCGTCATTATTTTTGTGTATGTCGTGTGAGCTGAGAGCTGTAACCAAAGGTAGTGAGCGCGTCAGCCTTTAATGTCGCGGCTGGTTGTGCGATCGTGTCACCGCTGAACTCGTGTGGCCTGAAACTGAGAGTTTGTCTCAGGGATCTTTACATTTGAAGTCAGGTAAACAGGAGCAATCATCCAGTGAACTAACAGAACATTCAGGAGCAGTTTACTCTCATGAATGTCAGACAAACTGAGGTTTGTGTGTCAGTTAGATTCTTTAAGTCATTAAAGTGTCTCTGTTAGGAAAAGCATCTGTTTCCTCCACCTCTGCAGAACTGCGTGACCCGTAGCATCATTGCAGGAAGTATCCTGTGACAATGAGTGACTGCACATCATCATTATCAACACATAATCCTGTGGTCTGGACCTGCAGTTCTTATTTTTACTGTCTGCTTTTGTGTAAAGCAGCACTTCAGTAAGCACCTGTGAAGCACACAGTCATAGTCGAGTAATGAAGCGATCCATATGTGAAACATATTCCACGTCTACAGGATAGTGGAGGTTACATGGGTCAACCTGGCAAACTGTACCAGCACATGTGATCACACTGATAGCAGAACACAGGTATGTGAGTCTCTACGACGAGGTCAGAAACCAGTAACAAATGTTTCATGTGATTCGTTTTTCTCCAGTTTGTCTGCAGTGAACCTTAAATACTCACTGAACCAGCTGTTTCCTGATGTGGTGACGTGTGTCGGTGATGAAGCCAACACTCTGTCCAGTGTTGGGCAAGTTACTTGAAAACAGTAATCAGTAACTAATTACTTCCCAAAAAAGTAATCCCGTTACTTTACTGATTACTTATTTTCAAAAGTAATTAATTACTTAGTTACTTTTTAAAAACACGATTTCCAACCTGAATAGGTGATAAAGTGATAGATCTTTCAGCCCAATTCTACTTTTTCTGCATAATCCATCATACAAAATGTAATCAAATGGAAAAGTCTCTTTTTAAAACTTGTTTTATTAGATTTAATCTTTTAACTTTATGCATCAAGCAAACATTTAATTATCTGCAACATTCTCTGACTGGAAGAAATTAGTTTAACATTTAAACCTATTTTCTGCACATTCCAGCACATAAAATAAAATATTTTGTGTGTTTACACTCAGTCTTTCAAATAGATGCAAGTAAAACACAGCAGAAAATAAATAAAGTCAAAGACTCAGCGGTCCTGTTGCTCTATTTTCACCTGTAAAGCAGGAGTGGGGTAGGCGGAGGTTTACGCTGGTGCAGGTGTGCCGCGGTCAGTGGAAGAATCCGCGAGTTTCTCTGTGAGTTTCCCATCACGTCGTAGCTACTCGGTGCTTGTTGGAAGTTTAGGGGTTTTTTCGCTGTAAAAAGAAGTTTTCTTCCCACGCACAGCGGACACTAATGTTTTTGTCACTTTTTATGGAATCAAACTCAAAGTAAGGTCAGTACTTCCACGCTTTAAACGCTGCACGCTCATACTCTCTCTGCACTCGATATGTGATCCATTGTTGATCTGCACACAGCTGTTGTAACTAACGGCGCACTCGCTTACGTCACTGTCGTGAGACATTCTCACAAAGAAATCACGGTTTTAGTAACGCAGTAACGCAGCGTTCCTACGGGAAAGTAACGGTAATCTAATTACTGTTTTTGCAATAGTAATCCCTTACTTTACTCGTTACTTCAAAAAAATAATCGGATTACGCGTTACTGGAGCGTTGTTCTCCTCTGTAACAAAGCAGTGATAAAGGAATAGATGCTGATTTTATTAACTTGTGTCTTTGTGCTGCTGGATTCAGTCTGAAGCAGGCAGCAGTGCTGAACCTACCAGTGTAAATGTGATGGTGGAAGCAGAGGCCAGCACTTGGCAGTGCTAAACACAATAAAAGACTCACAAGTTCCTGCTCAAAGGTCAGCTGCCTTCAGATCAATCATTAACCTGCAGCAGGTTGTGGCCTGATGTGTTTGTAAGAGTTTCACTTTCAGGAGGAGAAGATTTAAACGAGTCACACAAATGTGAACTACAAAGTCTGTGACACACAATTTATGCAAACTGCATGAAATCTGACCTGAAGAAATCCAGTCTTCTGCCTGTTGTGGTTGTGACAGCTGCTCGTAGGAGAGTTTGTTTGTAGGAGGTGGAGATGTTCTCAGATCAAGTGCGTAATCGTCTCTTTGTGTAGACGCTAAAAGCTGTGAGCCAAAACTCTCTGCTCTGAAACTCTTCACTCAGTCCTCATGCTGAGAGTTTAGAGGCTGAACTTCTTGTTCCTCCATAACACTTTTCATGAAACAGCAGAAATGAGCTTGTGTTTCTCAGCAGTGCGCACACAGAGAACCGATCCTCTCTGCTCAGTCTGAACAAATCAAAGTGAAACGTCAGTGAAAACACAGCTGCTGATCAAACTGTGTCAGATTAATGCCTCAATGTTTCACTGTGAGGTTAAAAAATACATAAAAATGATTTAAAGAAGTAGGAGGCAGATTTTCACAATAAGAGCACTTTGTTTTTAATTCAGTTAATGTCAAACTGTCATCAACACCTCTGTGTTGTCTCTGAGCAGATTCAGGCATTACTCAAATAATAAAGGCTTTCTTTCACTATTATACTTTTCATTAGTCTCCAGGTTGATGATTATAAACAGAATTATTAAAGTTTTTATCATTTCAGGCTGAAAATCAACATGAATTTGGTTCTAATCAAAGAAGCTCCTTTAATGTGTGTCATTAAAATCCTCACACAGACTTAAAAAGGCGACATTAACATTAAAATAAATGAAAGAAGCTTCAGCTGAGAGCTTCATGCAGTCATCATCAGCAGCTCATAGCAGTCACAGCTCTTTATTACGCAGCTTTGCAGGAATTAAAGTGGCTGAAGTGTCAGAGTTTGTGTGAGAAGCTGCTTCATGGACAGCTGTACACACGTCTTTATTATTTCTTCATAAATCAAACACACAGGTTTGTCTGCAGATGATTTAAAGTGTGTCGTTGTGCAGTTAAAGCTGTTTGTGTGACGCCCTGACCTCCTGTGAATGAAACAGCCAATCAGATCCATCAGAGAGAGACCAGGAAGTGTTGTGTGTTTGTGACAGAACAAGGAAACAGTGATGATGATGAACATAAAGGTCCTCTGATGTTTCCTGTTACAGTAACGCTTGTTCATCTGTTGCTCTCCTACACTTTCCTATAAATAAAGGAGAAAAAGTCCGTTTAGTTTCATTTCCTACTGCTCAGAGTTACACTTCACATTCCTGCTGTCACATCAAAAAGCTTCACTTTGGTCCAACATCTACATGTTAACATGAAACACAGACAGACTCAGAACATCTGGAACATCTGCACTTTGACCCAAACTGTTATAGCAGGATATTTTCTGCATATTTCTTATGTTGGACCTGTTTGAAATGTAAACGACCTGTAATCATCTGTAAATGGTGTGAGACACACTGAGGCCACCTACAGGGCAGCTGGGGAACAGCAGGGATCTGAAATCATACGAGATGTTAGTGAGTGAGAAGAACAAACGGACTTAAGATGGCTCGAAGTGATCAAAGTTGGTCTAAAACAGAAGATAAATCCAAAGCAGCATCAGATGAATGTTACCATTTCCAGTTACGGTGCCCTTCATCTAATATGGAAATGTGTTGTTGTTTTTTTGCCGTGTTGTTGTTCTTCCTATTGTGTTTAGGCCAGAGATGCTCTTCAAACAGCGGACAGACATGACCACATTACAAGAACATGGTGTGAGTCCGATTTGATATTCCAGTCAACGCTGAGAGACCTTAACCAGGAAGTCAGAGGTCAGCTGATGCTGCGAGCAGGAAGTGAACCAAGGGAAAGGTCCACTCTACTCAATCTCAAAGAAAATATGCTGGTATTTGTTGATGTTGATGGTACAATAAAAATATATAATATAATAAATAATAAAATATCATGTGATGATGAGATGTGTTGTTGGTGTTTGTATTTTCTGTAAATGTCTTTTTTAATGTAAATGCTTTGTTCCAGACGGACAGGGAATCAGTTGCTGTACGATGACATCATCTTGATGTTGACTAGGAGGGCGAGAAAAACTAGTTTTGTCCTGCAGATGGCGATCTTGCACCGTGTTCAGAGAGCCGACACTTTGATGGTGCTGCTCTACTCAGCTTACTTTAGCCTGGGTTGGACTCTATATGAGCAGCTTCCACTCTGGTTTCACTCTTAAACACACTTGTTTGATTTCACTTGTAAAAGTTGAAGAATAAATATTTTATTACAAAATTATTTGTTGATGCATTTTTTTAGGGTCAAATATCTTGTTTGATTTGAGGAATTAACTGTTAGGGTGGAAAAACTGAATCAGGTTAAAATAGTGGTGCTTTATATCAGTGAAGATGTATAATGTAATTTAAAATGTTGATGATGGGTTGTAGTGGGCTTGTACTTACAAAACTGTCTCATTTTATTGGAACGATCCACAGTTGCATCCATTCACGGATGACATCTGACATCATTTGACATCTGGTCTGAACACGTTTGTACACAAGATGCCTCAGTTCTGGATGTTCCCACAGACTCCTCTGTGCACCTAAAGAAAAGGTCAAGGGTCAGCAGCACATGTAGTTGGGACAAGTCTTCAGTCGCACAAACTACATAATCATTTTCCTCCAATGACGACTTTTCACTTGCAGAAATGGTCCTGTGTGATTTCCAGGCTGTGATATAAAAACTAGTTCCTAATGGCAGCGACTCACTCAGTAAACATGTGTTTCCTTCACCAACCTCACACACAGATCCAATAAGATCAGGAAGTGGGCAGTATAGTACAATATGTGTTATTCTGTGCTGCACTGCCCAAACTAAAGATCTGCTGAAGTGTTGGAAATGATCCAGATGTTTATTTTGGACGATACAGCAGAAGATCAGACATGAAAGTGGAGATAACACAGAAGACCTGCAGCAAAGGTCAGAGGTCAGACTGGGCCCTGGATTCAACAATGAGCCAATGATCATCAAGCAGTGACTAAAGCAGAGCCCTGACGTTCTGACATTCATCACACAGTCAGAACAAATGTCTGCTGATGACTTCATCTCATGAAACGACTGATAGATGTCAGTTCATTGATCAGCTGAGCTGCTGATCTTCATCGTCACAGAAACATTCAGCTTGTTTCAATCAGTAAATAACTCCCACTACTCCCAGTTTGAACTGTTCCCACTCAAAATGCTGTGAGAACAATGATCATTGTAGAACTTCACAAACATCACGTGTTGTTTTCCACATGTAAGATCAGCAAACACACAGAAACTTCCTGTTGCCACACACGGCCTCTAAAATCTCTTCCACGCTTTCTGTCTGAAGTCCACTCTCTGTGTCGGATCCACAGGAAACAACAAGGTCTTATTAACATGGTTTTCAATGTGTCTCCTTCCAAAAAGTCCAACCAATGAACAAATGTGTGTATTTGTGGAGGCCGAACAAAAGCATGACACATTTCTCTGTTTCTATAAACTGGAGTCAAACACAAACATGAAGAGTTTCACTGACAGACTCCAAAATGCCCCCACAGTGGATCAAAGGGAAATCCTACAGTGTGGCCAGAGACTCTTAATGGCTCCAACATCAACACATCCACAATGTTGGATCCAGTTCTGCCTCACAGAGTTACTAAGTGTTACGTTCCCCCCGAAGGGGTCTAGGCATGTGAGAGAGGGGACCAGTAACAAATGAGTCCGGAATCAGAATGAAAAAGGAAAACAAACAGAGTTGTTCTGCATCAATAAAACTTTATTACAAAATGGTACAGGTTAACATTAACTTAAAGGGCCGGCAACGCCGTCTTACCAATAACGCCAATGAAACAAAGAAAACGCTCGCAGCCACGAAAGGCAGGAGGACTACCAAACAAACACAATAAAAAAGGAGGCACTTCCCACACTTCCTACCCTACTCCCCACCACGGGGAGACACTCTCAGGGCCCACAAGCCCGTCTGCTCACTGGTCAGAAAGAGGCTGTCCAAAATCTAGGACAGAACCGCGTAGAGCCACCGAGGAAAAAGCCACCCTGCTCACAGCTCATCCCCAGTTTAAATAGCCTCAGAGGATGATTGCTGACTGGACTCAGGTGGCAAACGAGGCTAATCAGCAGCAGCTGTGTCCTGGGGAGAGAGGAGAGTGAGAGAGACAGAGAGGGGTAGGAGTGGCAACAATAACATGTTTGCCTTCCACAGTGTGCTGTTAGACACCACTGTACCTCTGCCATTTCAAAAAGAGCAGCTTGGGAACATTTTGGCTCCAAACACTTTGTGTTTAAGTTCTTTGTTTTCTTTGTGAAGCCGACAACATCTGGAGCTTTGTGACTCATAGAAACATCATTTTGTTCTTTAGATGACAGCAGATTGGGACTGAATAATCAATCACTATCAAACCAATAAAGACAAACATGCTGATTTTACAGGAACTTTGTTGGAGAAGCTGCAAAGACATGAAACTGGTGGAGATCCCAAACCAGTTGATAGTGCTGGTTATTCCAAATAAAGCTGTTTCCCTTTGAGATGAAATGACTTTGTGTCCTGATATATAATAAAGATGTTGTTGTTTTTGAGCCCCTGTATTAAAAGTAGTTTAAAGTCAGCTTGAGTTTGATGTCTTTATGTCAAAGCTGCTCATGATGTTGAGCTGCTGATGGAATAAAAACAATATAAAAGCATGTAGTCCAGACTTAAATGTAGCCTGTTGTTAGCTGAGGTCCACACACAGTGTTTGACAGTGTAAAGTGTGTGAAAGGGCTGCTGGTGGAGCTCACTAGGATGAGCAGGTGACCACGAGGTGGAGAGCAGCTGGCCTGGCTTTGACCCGGGCCACGCCCCCTTTCTCTCTGCTTTGCTGTCACTTATCTTCACTGCTCTGTCCAATAAAGCTGAAAAAGGCCCCGAATCAAAGAAATCTGCTGCAGCCTCTGAAATGTCTTCTGTTTCCTTCCCGACGGCTTTTTCACCGTCAGCCCATCAGACAGTCCAGCAGCATTTATGATGATGTCATGATGTTGAAGAGGCTGCTACGGTGGCCTCCCATGACCCCCAGCCTCATCACAGCTGAGATGCAGACATTTGAAAACATTCAGCAGACAACTGAATAACAGTCCAACACAACAGTCTGTGTGCAGACACACACTGACCTTTCATATAGTCAAACACAGCTGGTTGAGTCATTTCTCTGTGAGTCTAAAGTGAATCCAGTATTTGAAAGTCCACTTCCTGTATTTGTTGTTGAAGACTTCTTCAGCTTCTTCTCAAGGACATCAGCTGCTTGTTTGGCAGCAGAGGCAGTTAAGAAGCTTCCTGAAAAACACTGAACAGTGAGTTCACTGTGGCATATGACAGATTCAGCTTTCTGTGTGCAAACGTGTCTGTGTCGACCTTTCAAATGCTGTTGAATCCAAAACATCAGCGGCTCCTCGGCTGCTCACTTCATGCACTTCTGTCTGTGTGACAGTCCAATGACATCACAGCTGTTTCCAGCCCCAGTGTCTCAGGACTGGACACCTTTAAACATGTCGAGGATCAAACAGCGTCCAGCTAAACACACATGAAACTATCAGAGCTGACAATCATTCCAATAACATCTAATGGTTCATGTATGTAGACACAGGACTACAAGGAAATGGCTCTCAGCATCTGGCTGTGGGAACACATGAGTCCCTGTTTGTGTTCAGATTGTGTGCATGTTTTAGACGTGTGTCACATGTAGAAACACAACAATCCCACAATGACACACAGATGTGTTTGACACAGCTGTGCAGCTGTAAGTTGTTTCTAATGATTCATTGAAGCTCTTCTAACATTCTGGAGACGATCAGTACATGAATCTGTTCAACACGACAACAATTTGACTTCAGTGTGAACGTTTGCATTAAATAACCTTCTTCATCCAGCTGACAGCATCTTCATCCTATGATGTGAACAGTTCCTCCTGTTGATGACAAACCTCTGACAGGATCTGCTTGAGGAGCTTTTTCATGTGCAGCTCTCTGAGCTCAGGGCTGAGCTGCTGTTTAATCTTTAAGAGCTGCTGCCTCCTCGCCGGACTTGTTCTCCTCTTCTTCTCCTAATGACACCATTTCTGCTTCATATAAAATTCAATAAAGATGCTGACATGTATCTGTAGCAACAACATCATTGAATCTAGAACAACTGGAGCCAAACCAGTGGCTCTGCTGGGATCACTGGTGAGCCAACACTTCCTTGTTGATGCAGATTTCAGGGCTTCCTTTTGCTCCTCCGTTATAACTGTTCTCTCTTCTCAACACATGATGACACAAAGGAATCAGCAGTGACAAAGATGATGCTGAAGAGAAGCACACACTTCACACATATAACAGAGCAGTGCAGTTACACACACCTCTGCTCGACATCAGGCCTCAAACAAAGACACAAAACACTAACTTGACTCTAAACAGAAGAAACGAGCAGCTGTTTCTGTTCTGTGCTTATTTATATTTGACACACATGCTTCTCTTTGTGCAAACACACATCGCACTATAAGGGTAACCTCGCACACAATGATTGGACAGCACAGTGATGATGCTGGGAGATCCTATACGCAGCAACACAGAAACACTGAGAACTTTAAACAATGATGGAAAGTGTTATAAATGACTTGTTGGCCTCTGATCTGTCACAAACAGCTGAAACGTGTCTCTCATGAGTCACATGAAGGTTTTTGACAGAAAGGACAAAAAGTAGCTGCAGTCAGTTTGTGTCATTTTTATATTTATTCATCTGGGAGAAAAATCTGAGGGACATTAAAATGTGTTTTCAACAGAGACAAGAACATGAATATAACAGAACAGGTAAATGAACATGTTTCAAGTAAACAGCTGGACTGATCAGGTCCAAACACAGAGTGATAAACTTGTCAAACAGCTGTCATATCTTTATATAGAAGCTCTTTATAAATGCTGCTCACTGCAGTCTGTTTACTAATAATGTCAAAGTGTTAGAAACACAGAAACATCAGAATGGTCTTTGTTCACAGAAACCTGTCTGGGATCCTTTGTTGTTCTTTTGATGCAGAGTTACATTATAAATATAAAGAGTTATTTCAGAGTCTCATCAGTTTTCCTGCATGTCTTTATTTAACACATCAGCAGGGCTGAAGCTCTCATGTTAAACACACACTGATCTATGGACACGTTCATGTGTTTCTAACAGAACCAGGCTGTTATCAGCCTGCACTAACATTATGTCACACACACTGAATGTAACAGTGACAGTTTACATCATCACACAATCAGCTGTGATTGTTTCACTGTCATCAAACGAGTCAACAGGAAGTAGAATCAATAGAAACCAATCATTTACTGACAGCATGTCTGATGGAAATAAGTGCAGATTATGTATGAAGTCTAACTGCACACAGTAACTGTGTTACAATAAGGACTTAACAGCGCCCTCTGCTGGAGTGTTTCAGTACTGCGTTAACTAGAATACACCACCTCCTCCTCACACCACCTGCTACAGCTCTACTCTTCTATGACTACAGTCATCCACAGCACTGATGTGAGGTCACATGGTTCATATGTAAGGAGCACAGCTGACCTCAGGTCAGTTTAATGACTGTGAGCAGCAGCTGTGTTATTGTCACTGTGACAGGGAGACACTCTCAGACACAGCGCTCATGTCAGCTTGTTCTCATGCAGGAGGATCAGGAGCTCCATGTTTGTCTTTCTGTTTGAATCATGATGTGTTTGTGCCATCAGAGTCTGTCATGAGTACTCAGGGTTTCACAGCAGCTCTTCTGGATGCTGACGAGGACTCCAACCTCATGTTTCACCTCTCTGAGCTTCTGATGTCTGTGAACACTCGTGTTTCTTCTCTGGGCTCATCTGGACAAAAACACCTTTCTGTGTTTGGCTGCAGCCTCATTCTGACTGACAGGAAGTGTGTTATCCATGAGCTGCACTTCTGTGAGGAAGTTTCCTGCTGTGTTTCCTGTCTGTGGACAAACACGAGTGTTCCAGCTGAGGACTTGCTTCCTTCCACCTGTCCATACAGGACATCACGCTGTCTGCAGCTCTGTAAATGCAGCTCCAGGTCCTTCCACGTGCTGCTCTGTATTTGTGCAGTTTGTAGTGTGTCCTGGGAAACGTAGCACACATGGTGTTCTTCTGCTGTTTCCTCCTTTCACTGAGTGTGAAACACTGACGCTGTGCTGTTGTTCACAGAGGGGAGCTGATTCTAGCTGCAGCTGGACTCTGTCATCTAACTGAATGTGTTGGTGCTGATCACGGGGCTCTGAGGGGGGAGCAGCAGGAGGACTCTGGATGCTGACGTCAGTGTATCTGTGGAAGCTCCCACAGCGTGTCTGTCATTCAATATTGTGCTGTATATTGTATCTATGCAAAGATGAACAGACTGTGTGTTCACTGGTCTCTGTGCTGCAGCTCTGATGTCATCATCACTCCCTCCTCCACCCTCAGTAGTCCCAGCATGCTGCTGTGGTGCACCCCACCCTCACTCTACACCTGAGCCACAGACCACACCCTCCACCTCAATATACACCACAG